>NC_048898.1:4375853-4543246 GCF_011077185.1 Oxyura jamaicensis
TTTTATTTTATTTTATTTTATTTTATTTTATTTTATTTTATTTTATTTTATTGCTTCAGGTCACTTTCAGAAAAAATGTATGTAAGCAATAGAAATCCTGTATGCTTCACTGTGTCTAGAATATATTTCAAAAAGAGTTAAGTGCTCTCAGTGCTTTACAAGTTTGTAGCCTCTGCCACCCTTTGCTAGTGTTTGTCTTTTGCTTTATGCACAATTTGCCTGGTGCCATATGCTACTTCGTTGTCAGAGGCTGGCTGGAAGTGTTACATGTGTCACTAGTTGCTTATTTTACTAGCCACAGTTTAATGCAAAACCAGTGAGCAGAAGCAAAGAAATCTGCTTTGTTTCAGTCCCTATTCTTTCCATTGCTGCTACTCAAGAAAGAAACTATGTATGAAATAATTTATGAAATCATTAGGAAGCTTCTCATGTTCTCAGACAAACATGGCATTACTGATTATGGACAGTTGGACTCATCATTTTATGGAGTGATATTTCCAAGAGTGGCAGTCAATAGGCCTATCAGTGAGGCAGATAGGAACATGTATGTCAAAACAATACTGTCCTTCAGCAAGTAGTTCTGATATGTCTTTCAGAAGCCGTTATTAGGAGCTTACTGGTGAATTTAGGAGCTTACTGGTGAGTTTCATGGTTTAACACTTAATTGGGAGTACGTTTTGCTCATTTCTGTTCCCAGTGGAATTAATCACTGCTTTTATTTGTATCTAATTTGAGCTCTGCATGATTAGAGCAAGGGTCAGAGTTAAATATTTTATGTAGAGTCACCAATGTGTAGTTTTACTCCTGATATCCATGGCAATTCATCTATTGTATTTTATACTAAGATTCCATGTATGCGTTTTTAATTTAAGCATTCCTAACTTAAAGAAGTTGAGAATATGTGTTAGACGTGCTCATGTGGGCTTCAGGTAATACTTTTAAAAGATTGGTAAAAATCCAAAATGGAAGTAATCTGTTGATTTGGAGTCTAAGGAAAGCTACAGGAGTTATTGCTGGTTTTGAAACAACCTGTTAATCACACCTCAGTGCTTTCATTGACATGAATAACTGGGAAATCAAGAAAAAGGGCTGCTGCCTCTCCTGAGTTTTGCCATTATCAAGTGGAATCGGTTTTGGCATTCCTTAGTCAGCCATACTAGCCTCCTATTGTCTTTCCTTCCCCAAGAAAGGGAAATATTTAATGTAAAGGAAATGCTGTATAAATGTCTCTGTTAAATGAAGATTGCATTCATAAGACAAGTGCTGTGTAAATAACACATAGCTAAAATTAGTTTGGCTCTGGTTGCTGTGAGAGGTATATACCATTCAGTCTAAAGAGACTGGCATGAAAAATGCTTTTCTGTTATAAGTAGCTATCCCTCATACTATTGAATGTCTTCATTTAGGGTTAGGGAGCTGTGCTGTAAGACTGTCTTCCATTTGCATCTTAATTAACTTGGAACTGAAGCAGATAACTTATTTGACATTCTAAAGGGGAGCTTTTGTGTCCAGTTACTCAGGATTAGTATTCCATGGGGAAAGAGGCTGAGATAATGAGATTCTCACCACCTTTTGAAAAGTCCCTCAGGTACTGCTTAAAAGTCTTGTTTGCAAGGTTCATTTCTGCTAAGTAGTGTGAGAATATAGGATGTCATGTTTCACCATTCTCAGCTCCTTTTTAGATCTACAATTAAAGGTCAGTTTAAGCCATGTATATTCATCCATGTTACGCTGCTGAAGTACTTTCTGTGAGTCCGTGTGTATCCAAGTGCACTGGTACCAGTTTGTAAGGTGTCAGCCCTCAGGTTCGGCCCGGCCTGGTAATAATGGTGTACCTCTGTGATTTGAGGAGTTTCCTGCCTTCCTGCTACTCCTTTTAAACCATATATAAATA
This sequence comes from Oxyura jamaicensis, assembly GCF_011077185.1. Classification (NCBI taxonomy): domain Eukaryota; kingdom Metazoa; phylum Chordata; class Aves; order Anseriformes; family Anatidae; genus Oxyura; species Oxyura jamaicensis. Next base: position 4,377,748 of record NC_048898.1, read on the forward strand.
AAGGTTGAATCACTTTCTAATGCATAAAGAAGTAAATAGACATCAATTTGATATTACAGGAATTTCGCTATAGCGTACAAGGGAGGAGTTTTGTTTTTCCTGAAGGTTGTTGCAAGATGATATTGCACTGGATACAGATTACAAGGGAAATGCAATAATCCTTTTATCAAAATAGTTGTAGTTCCCATATAACCATAGCTGAGACAATAATTAAGTTTTCTGACAGCAGTCAGTCTATCTGTGCTCACAGTATTTTTCTACTTGGTTCAAACACTGCATAGATAAACAGTTTTATATGACTTCAAAGCAAATTTCAGTGGCATTCCTGAGTTGTTCAAAAGTGCAAAGCTTATTTGCACACTGCTAGAAAGGAACTGATAGAAACATGCATCACCATTGGAAAAATTAACATAGCGTTTTTCAAGATAATATAACATTCATGAAAATTCAATGCACTTTTCTCTGTAATGCATTTCCTGTGAGTCAGAACTCTTGTTTCAGTTGAGCCAAATAAGGATTGTTCCATGAGACAAAGCAAAGCGTTGTATTTACTGCTGTATCTAATGGTTTTATCTCAGTCTATGGATTAAAATTATTCTTGTTTTTCAATAGATACTTAATAAGAATTACAGGGGCAGTTGTTAAGGAAATTTCTATTTTTAATGTCAAGCTTCTAACCCTGTTGAGTTTAACAGATCAGATGGAAGAAAAATGTTTAAAGGATATTGTTAAGTATTCGTGCAGTCTCTTCAAGGATCCATTCCTCATTCAGTAAACACAAAATAAAGTTAAAATATGCTTGAAGTTCAGCAAATAATTACAGCAAATAGATAAATGGTATCCATTTTATTAATTCAAACTTTGTCTAACAATGAGTAATTCTGCTATTCTCATATCTTCCAGTAAATAATAATTATATTTTAAGTCTCATTTTTAGTTGACTGTTGACCATGTTGGTTTTCATCTTATGAGATGAAGGTATGTTTTCAACTTTGTTTCCGTAGGACAGTATCTTATTTTGCTGCCCACATGGTCACTATTGTATGTTAGCCTACCTTACTTTTACCACCTTTAAACTGGGAACAGCTTCTCCAAGCCTATTTAACTTTATTTCCCACCTGTATTTGAATTGGCAGTACATTTTACTAATTTAAAATGATGAGACTTTCTCTGCATATGTGATTCTTTCTCAAAATCCTGAAATCTCTCCTTTATAAATTCTTGAAAATTCTTGTTATAAATTACAAATATGGGAAACATACTTGGTAAGTAAAGAGAAACCTGTGCTTCCAGTCCTTACATTTTTAACCTTGTAAAGTTTTGTGTTTTTTCCTCCTACTTCAGACTGTCTTTGAAGATGGTAGTCAGTCATGTATCAGCTCTTCAGTGCTTTCTTTAGTGGCCTTTTCTTCAAGAGAGGGAGCCACGGAAATATGAAATGGAGATTTTTTCTTCTGACATAAGGACTTCTTGCTGTACCGAAGGTCTACCATAGTGTCTGTGCATTGTCGACTGTCTTTGAGGCTGACATGCTATCTTACTCATAAAGTCTCAACAGTAATGTTTGTTAATGTGGAACAAATAAATCAACAAAATGAGACGAAATGAGTATGTTATCACTAAGAAACACTTCTCTCCAAATAATTCCCTTCCTTACAGTTATGTCTTGTTCCCTATTGGGCTTTTCTATTTTGAGTTTTTCACCCAAAGGAGCATCAGCTGTGACTCTTCACATGCTTTTGGACTGCTCAGATGGTTTGTGCATCCATATAGAAATTAAATATATATACATACTTAATAGGAACTGCTGTTTTAGTAAATTGATATCAGATTTTATGGTGTGTATATTAGAAATTGACAGGGAAAGTTCACTAGTTTTCAATTTTTTCCCAAAAGTATAGCTGAAAATCAAGGATTGAAGGTTTATTTAACAAGGTGATGATTTTCAAAATGAGTATAAAATTGTTTCAGCTTATTTGAAGTATTTCATGCTGATAATTCATGAATGTTTTATTTAGTTTAAATATATATGCATGGAGAGAAATGGGAATTCCATAAATAAATAACGGATGTAGAATATTAGAAGTAATTGTTGTTTTTCTTTGAATTTGAAATGTTTTTCATTTTCACCTGCTGATCTGATTTCCTTTTGGATTCTTGTAGCAAGACTCAAAACTTCAAACATATTTTATGAATGAAAAATTTAGACTGATGCTTTCCCACAAGTCATTTCAGATTAGGATAAACAGCACTTTAGCAAAGATATGATTAAATAGTTAATGTATTAATTTAATGATATTATGTGTTTATGTAGAACCATGAGTTTTCAATATATTATGCTGATTTGAAAAAAAGGTTCTGTAAACACAGGTCAATGAGAAAACTAGTTTTCATAGATAACATTGCAATCTGTTTTTAGGTGAGTTGTCTGCTTAGGCAATTGAAATAGATTAATTTCTTTAGCGATTAACATCTAGAAACTGTTTAGGCATGTCTAGAATTTATTGTAATTTATTATTTATCTTGGACTTCAGAAAGTTGAATATATTTTCTTTTTACTCAGCATTTTTCCAAATTAGCTATTCTGATTACACACAGTAAAAATTACAAAACATATTCTTGAAACTGTAGGGACTGGAAAGTAAAGTTAGGAATCCTTCCTCGAAGTAGGTTCACAGCTGTGGGTATATTCGGGCATTTGTCTGTATTGGTGTTCCTTTTGACATGAGAGGTAGACATGTGCTATAGTTCTGATGATAGCTTTGCTTAGGAGGAAGGATAAATGTTGGAGCCAGAGATTATCCTCTTTGTTAGCACCAGTTTCTCTCTACATATAAGGAATCAAACCGCAGTTTGATTTGAGCCTCATTGGTACTATTTCAAGTCTCTTTCAGCAAGACTGAGCCCAAAAAGCATACTCTGTTGTGTTTTTCCTTTTTCTCTTCTCTTCCCTTCCCTTCCCTTTCCTTCCCTTCCCTTCTCTTTTCCTGGGTACTACAGTCTCAGGATTTGATGAGATTAGATCTCTTAGATTATTTTGTAGCTCAGCTTCTCTGATGTTTTTCCCTTCTTTTCTCTACTGTATATAGAGAAGCCTCCACAAAGCAACAGCCATTACCACTTTAACAATATGGTCTAATTTCTGACCAGTTTTGCACATCTTGTTTTTTTTGTGACACTGATACACTTGTCTTTTTTTCCGGATGAAGGCTCCTGCAGCTGTTATTTGACTGATTCTGTGGAAGCACTCCTCATAGTTATTTTCCATTACATTATTATAAAGTTACAGTTGAAGCTGTGGTTGGATGTGCCACGTGCAGGATTAGTTACAGGTTCTTGTGCTAGGAAAGGTACTCAGAAGCAGAAACATGATACAGTTGGGGCAAGGAATATCACTGCACTTACTAAGGAGGAACCATTTCATCATTTGCGAACAGTTGATTATTTACTGAAGCTCTATGGAAGTAGATGGGATTAGGGACAGAGAAGGATTAGGGTTGTCTGTTTTGGGTTGATGTCAATAGTACTGTCAGAGTGAGGGTATGGCAAGTGGAATTTGTTGTTTGGGAAGAACTAGGAATATTTGCTGAGGTCCCATCCAAATAAATGTTTTTATTACCTATTCTGATATTATGTCATTTGCAGATTAAACCTGAGTGTCTGTAGCCACAGAATTTTTATGTAATTGCCATAACTTTATCAAGAAAGGCAATAGCATATGAAACTCAGAAGTGTTATACATTATCATTTGCCTCTTTTCCTGTGTTGGATTTTCCAGAGTTCTGTAATCACACAAACATGTTCTGAAGTTAAAAAATGAACAGCTTTGATTTAAGGCATAGCGTGGTTAATATTCCTTTCCTTATTTCTTCTTTGCCAGATAAAACTCCCACCACTTCAGTGTTGCCATGCAATATTCCCCCCCCCCCTTTACTGATGAATCATTGAGATTAAGCATTTGTTAAACTGCACTTTTCAAATTTCTGTTGATTCTTTTTCTGCAGTTTGTATTCTGAGGGGTACTTGAAAAAGTCTACATTTTCCCTTTTTTTCAGTTCAGTAACCCAGCTTGAGAGCTACTCAGATTTTCTAGGAATAGTTTTATTTAAAGCAGTGCAACCTTAAAAAATCTTGCAAAGTGGTGTTGTTTTTTATTTATTTTATTTTATTTTATTTTTTCTCCCCATATTGTACATCTCTATTTGCTATTGAGCTTGGATGAGTAATGGGGAAAATTCACACGCAATGTTCCCATGTTCCTCTCCTCCACTCAGTTCCAAAGCAGTTTCTTTTCTTTGTCCCTATGCTCTCATCAGAGAAGATATATTCTTTTTTATAATTACAGTCTGGGGTGGAGTTTTTGAAAGTTGTTGTTTCATTCCCCTTTTTTCCCCATATAGAATCAGAGAATCATCAAAGAATCATTTAGGTTACAAAAGGCTTTTGAGAGCATCAAGTCCAGCCATCAACCTGACCAGGAAGCTGAATGGCATTTTACTGCCTCTGCAGGAGCAAAGCATTTATACAGCTGGTTGAGACTAACGGTAACGGTAATGCAGCTACTTCATATTTGTTCTATGTTAAAAATGCAAAGGTGGAAAGCTGTCACCTGAGAGGAAGTAATTTGTTGCTGTATCAGAGTACTTGACTACATTTAGATGAGGAAACTGACATACTTGCTACAATGAACTGGTAGTGGTGGAAGCTTTACTTTGATCAGTCCAAATCCAGCTGTGAGTGCTGTTGTCAGACATTTAACCAAATCCAAAATTTGGTAATTTAATATTCTGTACATAATTCTTCTGAACTCCACTGCTAGTATGGTTTTCCTGTAGTCACTGAGGTGGATGTGTTTGATATTCTTAAATACTAAGTGGCTGCTGATTAGGGTTTTTCCATAACACAAACTACAGGACATGTACTGATGCCCTTTCCTTGTTGGGAGTTCACATAATCTTTCAGTTTAATTATATCATTTGGGTATCCAGAATAAAAGAAAAGTCAGTTTCTGAGGTATTGATATATATGCTTGATTTTGAAGTCTCTGGCTTATTACTCTTTTCAGTCAGGTGTTACATATTAGGCATTGCAGCTCATCATGGCTAAGGATCACAAAAAGTGTAATGCTGTGTTAGGCAAGAGTAGCTAGCATACTGTCTGCATTTAGGATCACTGAATGGGTAGCGTTCAGGGATTGAAAGACTCTCGATTACCAATCTTTAACCCTTGCTAACATCATTTAAAAATAAATATGATACAAATTCTGTGTAGGTCTTTACTGCATAGATTATTGGCTGGAGTAGTGACAGTGGACAATACACAGGTAGGGTTAAACCCAGTCCTAGGAGTTTATAATCTCACTGAAGAAAGGACATGACAAGTGGTTTCAAAAGACTGGAAGAGTAGAAAGTACGATAGTTCTTTTTGTAACTGTGATTGCATAGGCTAATTTCCCATACAGCTCAATGATTAGACAATAGTGAACCATATTGAGTTTACTGGAAAGTTGTAAGTGGTGCTGTTAGTAAATTGATGCTATGAAGCCATCACATCAAACAAACAGTATCTACAGTAGCTTCACTGCTATTAGAATGGTGGTGCTTCAGTTTCCTAGCATTTTATACACTGATAAATCATGGTAATTCACCAGCTTCTACATGAAGGGTGAACCATAGCACAGATGAGAGAAGCATATGAGACAATTGAGAGTAAACAATTAGAGAAAGGGAGAAACCTGACTGTACTATGGATTTCAGAATCAGGATGTTTACATCTTTAATAAACAACTGTCCACATTCTGTGCTGAAATTTTTGAGATATTTCCTTGGCTTAGCTAAATATTTAGTAGTGTTGTTATTAGCAGTTTTTTCAGTTATAACAGTTTATCAAATGAAATGTTCATTTCTCTCTCCGTCCTCACTGTTTTACTTAATGATGGCTTGTAATGGAGTTAAACTATTTCCTTTATTGAGTATGGAATGTGTTTCTGCATAAGGTCTCTTGTAGTCATCCTACCCAACATCGCATTGGTTTTCTTCCCCGCTAGTTAGGCTTATGCCAAAAGACAGCTTGGGACCAGAAATGCATGGTGAATCCTTCTGCATAGAGCAATCAAATAACAAAGAGAGAGGAGGAAGACAGTAAATAGACTTCAGCAGCATACACTGTCTGGATGGACTATAACGTAGTCAGGCTGGGAAGGTACTGGATACTGCATGGAATATGTTAAACTTCAGATCAGAATGTTTAAAATTCATTTTGTCCTACAGCAAGAAGTGGTCTCTCTTTAAGGGAAGCTAAGATTATTCAATGGGAATAAAAGTTTTATGGCAAAAATTGTTCCCTGAGGAGGAAAGGAATTATAGGAACATAGAGTCTTGCTTTCCAGTCTGGTCTCAGTGGGAATGACACCTTGTAAAAACAACATTTGTTCATTTCTGATTGTGTATGAAAGTGATTTATTTGGACACTTTTGGTGATGCAACTTTCAGATTTCAAGCAAATCGTCTCCAACAGTGGAAGCTATTTGAATTGAATTTCAATTAGAAACATTCTGTTAGAAATCTGTTACTCAGAATTTTGCTAATGCAGCAAAAGGCAGTTAATTCCTCAGGATTATAGAAAGGTTTTTCCTTTAAAATAAGCACACAAAACGTATTTAACTATAGCCTAATAAATAAGGAATTAATAAAAACTCATACATCTGCAGAATAGACTTAATTTGTTGTACTCATTGTATTAGCACTTTCAAATGACATTGAATTTTAAAATGTATAATGTTTGCATGCATTCCCAGAGATTGCAAGCAGCTTAACATTATTGCAAAGTATGGGCTGATATCAATAAAAGAAATCAGTAGTTTTACTGTTTTGTTTAGATTCTGAAAATCAGATGTGAGTACCAAGATAACTGCATTCATATATTTTATTGGTAAATTCCTCATATGCACAAATGTGACTCAGTTAATGACAGCCAAATGGTTCGATGCTCAAGTGAGGTACTGTAGAAAAGGCACTTTATCAAGACGTTTATTTTTCTTTCAAGGAAGATGTTATAAATCACATTGACCTATTGATGATAATAAATTATAGCTTTAAATGACACCAGTAGTAGAAAAAATTTTAAGGTTGGTTAACCTGAATGTAATTTGCAGCCATCACCTCTGGCATGTTTGCAGCTGCTGCTGAGGTGACACAAGGAAATCAGTGATGAGGTACAGCTTCTAATCCACAGTGTATCTATGGGATTGGACAAATGCACTCTCCCTGAAGGTATACTGTATTTTCAAAGTATTTAAGAACTAATTAGGGGAAGGATGTGTGCTGATCTTCATGCTTGCACTGTTTTCAAATAGAAATCCCAACTCCACCTCTAATTGATTAATATCAGTTTGGGCAGCACTATATGGTTTGTGTTAAGCAGACTTATCTGTTAAATTAATACTTGGTATATGCCTTAGCATTTAGGTAAGCTGTAAATTAATTTAAAGTACTTAAGTGTTTTCTGTACTTGAAAAAGTGCATTTTGGTTTACTGGTTTGGCAAATTACCATTGATTAAATAACAAACTTAGATGATTTCTACTAAAAGCCAGAGAAATAGAACTTTGTATTTTATAGAAAATCTTCAATATAAGCTCAGATGATCCTAGAAATCCGTGTCACTTCAGTGAGCTGCTTTTCTTAAATCCTCAGTGGGCCAGAGGGCACTAATTGTGATCCTATGGCTAGCCATTCCACATCAGCTCTCAAATGTTTATTTCATACTCAGGGCCAACTTCATTTTTTAGTAGGAAGAGTTGCACTTCTGTGCATTGTGGAAGAATTTAATAAGGTTTAGGATGCCAGATTTGAAGTCTCTATTTGTCAGTCATTGCCATTTATATTTTAACTGTATCAAACTCTATCACTGTATTATCTGGAAATTTTGCTTTAAAGCAGATAATTTTTTTGGTGCTTGATTCTCAACTGTATGGTCTGGAAATGAAATGATAGGAAAAAAACAGGGTTTATGAGCCATTTCTAGCAACTGAGCTGTTATATATTTTATAGAAACAAACCTGTAAATGCTGTGTGTAAAGTATGAAAATATTAGCTTCAGTATTTAGCATTTGAGTTTGATGGGCAAATAAACACACAAATGTTGCAGAATTCTCTACAGAATTGTCATGCCATAGTCAAAACATGAGATGTAAGTTACAGGAATGTTACTAGTAGGTTGAGCTGAGATGCTGAAGTTCAGAAATACACTGTAAAAGTATAAATGATCATGGTAAGGAGGCTTAGGCTAGTGCATTTCAAAAATAACTATACTTACCAATTTGTGTTTTTTGTTATTTTTTCAGTCAGGCATAAGTATGAGATGATGTATGTATGTGATAACTAAAATTAATTTTATAGAAATGGAAACATTTTCAAGTAAAGTTGGTCCTTGGAATACCACAGTTACGAGAGGTAGCAAGAAAACCAAAAGCACTTATACCTCTGGATGCCACTACAAAGCACGACACTGACTCAGAACTGAGAGTGACATGTTTTGGAGTGACAGCAACTGGGCTTGTGGGTTGCAAAGAGGGAATGGTTGAGGAAAAGAGAGATTGGGAGGTGAGATTTGTGAGCTGGAAGCCTCAGAGTGGTGAAAACAGAAACACGAGGAATCAAAACTCAGAGGGATAACTGAGAACTGAAGACTATATGGCAGGATAGATTGGGAGGCAGAGTGGGAGGAATAAGGTTTATTTGGGGGTAATCTGTCCATATTAAAGGAATAAAGAGCAGGGATTTTGATTTTCATAACTGGTACAAAACAGAACTGAGATCCCAAGTGAGTGCTGCGGTGATGAGAATACTTATAAAGAGAAGTTACCTTGGGGACAAATGCTTCTGCTGTTAACATCTATAAACCAAAAGACAAAAAGTATGAGTGATCTAGTGAAAATAAGACCCAGTTGTTTAGAAATTGAATGCAACAACTATAACTAAACTATTATTTTTTTTTCCCACCAGATTGGACCATCACAAAATAGCAGGAAGGGCTGGAAGCTACACTTGTGTTTACAATAGAAAGTTCTTTTTTGGAAGAGCTGTACATTGCATTTAAAGAGGGTTAACTGTTGACTTTACTGAAACCTGTGGTTTAATCAGAGATCTAGATAAATACAGGAAGCATAGAGCCCTGGTGAATCCAATCTCCAAGACATACAGTTCCTTACATATGGAGAATGAACTCTAAGTAGTGTTGAGTGAGTGAGGTAGGTGTACTACAAAGAGGAGTGACTGCAGGAGGGTCAGTCTGTGTGCACTTATATAGGAAGCAGTTATCCAAGGAAGAGTCTCATGTCAGTGAAATTTTTGGCTTTTGATCTGAGGTCTGATGAAACAGTCCTGAGCGGGAACCAGGTAAATGGGCTACCCTGAAGTCTGCCAGCAGTCTTCTTTGGCCCCATGGCACCTGCATTATCACTCTCCATCTGTGTGAGGGACCAAACTGCCATACCAAATCTATTCTTTCATCTGGTGGTCAGGCCTGAAAGTGAGAGGTTTGTGCTGAAAATATGTCAGGCTGGGTCATGCTATCCTGAGACACGTATCTAAACTCTGAAGTGAGGGGAGAAAAAAGATGAACTGTGTTTTTTACTTCCTAATGGCTACCTCTTGAGTATCTGTTCTTTTTCTGCATCGTGTTTCTGAATTGTCCTCTAGGAACTTGTCTCTTTCTGATGATTATATAGGGAATGTGGAGTGCCATCACTAAGTGGCATCTGACTTTGTGCGTTGAGAAGTTCACTTTGTGCCTGGAGAAATTCACATAGGTGTCTTGATTTAGCCTGAGATTCCTAGTCTGCAGCACAAAAGGGGTAACACATATTGGGATGAATTCTGTTGTGCCTCCATTCAGTAATTCTTTGTTTAAACCTTGCAGCTGTTTTGAAAATCAGAATGTGTCTGTTTGCTTGAATTATTTGCAATTTGTTGTTCAGGATGTGCAGCTGGCCACCTAGGTCATAGAGTATTGTTTCTTCTTGTAGATTCAGTGACTAACTAAATAGTAATGAATTATTTATAGCTAGCAGTAAGACATTTTTATTCACTGCTGCTATAAATTCCTACTAAGAGGTGGATACCACCTCTTTCTCAAGAAGTCACTTATTCTGTATATTGTCAAGAGGTAGAAGCAAATAATATAGAAAGTATCAGTGTGTACTTTTTCTGTCCTACACTCTTTTCCTGTTTGTGGTTGATCACTGTCAGAAGATAGGATAAAGAGCAGCTGTGGACCTGTGGTCTGATCTCTTATACATATTTTAGTGTTTATACGAAGTCCCAGACACTTGTCTATATACCTTTTTGATGTGGATGGGTTTAAAGTAACCCATTTAATGGGATTAATGTTTTTGATGTTTAATGGGTTTAAATTAACTGAGTTATTTGGGGACCATCTCAAAAAGCTTTGCATGTGAGCACAAATATATATGGCATCATTTTTACAGGTAGTGTTTGTATTAGATAGATCAGGTTGCTCTTTCAGACAGATTAATTAGATAATTAGATTATTAGCTTAATAATTAGATAGAAAAGTTTGAACTATGGCAAAGATTAATTTTGCCTACTTGAGCATTGTAAACCAACTGAACAGTTCTTACTAGACTTGTACTGTAATCTTAGAGGAAAATCATACATTTTTCTCATGAAAAAAAATCAGTGGATTGGAAGTCTGGGAAACAGGAAGTAACGTTTTCTATTTTTATATGATTTTTCATTGAATTTTAGAGTAGCTGAATGAGATGAATCAAGCTTTTTAAAAACATACTCGTTTGTCACATACTCATTAGACTCTTTCCTTTGGTATTTATTAAGAGCATTCCTTCTTGTCAATGAAAGGCTTTCTCGCACTAGTCTACTCCTGCACTGTATTATAATGCAGTATATGTCCTTATCAGACACAGCTAACTTCTTTTCAAGGCAATACATCTTCTGTTGTTGTTTGAGAGAAAAAAAATGGGGGGATAGTAAAAATACAATGTCATTTTAATGGTACATTAAAATTGTTTATTCATATGTATTTTAAATAATTGGTTACTGCATGAAATAATTTGCGTATTTTTATATGCTGCTATTTAGATTTTATGGAATACTCTTGCAGGCAATATCATTAACACAACTCTAGCTGCTCTTACTGAGCAATGTAAAACCATATTTTTCTGGTAACAAATCCTCAAATAAGATTTTTCTAATGTTGAAATTTTGTTCTAGCTTGAGACTAAAAATACATGTGTATAGATTTGGGTGAACTCTAAAACAATACTGTACACATTGTGCAGGTTAAAAGGGATCTTTATAAGCAAAATATAATTCCTTCTAAAAAAAAAAAAAAAAAAAAAGGAGAAATATCGTATTTACATCATCAGAGCAGGAAGTGAGAAGGACTCATTAGTCTCTGCTTAAATTAAGCCTGTCCCATTGGTTTCCAGTGCTGGTTTCACTTCCTGGTGGACGAACGTGAGACCGATATGAAAAGGTTCTCATATGTTTTTGGTGTGCAAAGTTTTACTGAATTCCAAAATCATCTGCTATGCTACAGCTTATTTGACTGGACTCCTTCATACTTAAAATTAAAACATTATTTTAAATGTTTTCCTAGCTTGGAAAAAAGCTCAGTGCTTTTATAAAATCCAACTATTTACCTTGGTATCTTAGGAAAACTAAGGGTTAAGTGATTACATTGCCTACTCTGGGTCCCCCCTTGATAATTTTTGAATTGTTGACTGATTTCAGCCAAATTTCTCTGAATATTGAAGTCACTACAATGAAGTACAAAAAAATCAGTTGTTGGTTGGAGGAGAGAGGTCCACATTAAAGCTTCCGAGGAATATAAAGTAGTTATGAGACATTAGCTATAGGCGGAGTCGTCAGCCTGTTAGCTGGTCAGCATAGCTGCATGGTTAATCAGCACATATCTAACACCAGGCTTCCCATGCTGCATATGTTTAATGAGTAAGACAAGTGGGAGGAAGGACTGACAAAATGGAACAGGGTTTTAGGCATATAATAGAAATCCATAGGAGATCACACTTCTTGGGTGTTCTGCTCATTTTTCAAGTGCCTGTCTGGACTTACATGTCCTTCTCAGAAGGGCCAAGTTGATGTGCCATAAATATGAGCTGTTTTTTCTCTCACTAGGTTCACATCATAATTCACATCAAATTATCTTGTCTACTGTGGAAGTATTCATATCTTATTCTGTAGGGTGTTGAATATATGGTATAATAAGAAAAAAATCAGAAAATATTTTTTTGTGAGAAACATCAGCAGAATATACTAGTTGGTATTATTGTAGGATTTATAGATGAGTCTCAAGGACATTCTAGAAACCTCAAAAAATCAATTTACTCTTCAAGGTATTCAGCATTGCATTTGTTATGATGATCTGGTTTGTTTTCAGTAAACAAGAAATCCTTATACATTAACTGTAGCAATGTCAATGTGTTCTTAAGTATACCAGTCATCAGCTATGTTATGATCTCAAAGGTAAGAATACTGATGTGAGAGCACACTTAACCTGAAGGAGTGTGCTTCTTTCCTTCTTTCATATATTATGCATGTTCTCTTATTACCTTTATAAAGGAAGCAAGGTGAACAATAAAAACCAGATACCTCCACCAGCAACATGAAAGTACTTTAGTGAGGTTGGTGTGTTCCTTCCACTGCTGACTAAGTTCTTTGATGCAAGGCACAGTTTTTACTTTGAGTGAGTGTGTGTTCAGTGCTTAGTATGCTGGGAGTATACAGCCCTTCTAAAACCAGATGTTACTCCTTACCTCTAATGGCACTACAGAAGTGTATCTGAGACCTTTTGCAGTACACAAAAATGACAGTAATGCATCTAGAATTACTTCAAATTCATCAGATGCACTCAAGAAGCATTTTAAGTATCTGGAAACTTCTGCTGGGTTCTTGAAGTCACCCAACAGAACCAGGATCCCCAAGTCTGGAGGGGCCAATTGGCATCTTTACATAGGATATGTGGGAGCTGCGGCTACTGTCCTGGTCATTGCAAATCTCCCAGATGAGTAGTGAAGGCAGGATGGTAAACTTTGTCTTTATTCACATGCGACTATTTTTCAGGCAGTGGGATGGCCCCAAATTAGGTGCAGTGAGATTTTTTGCAATCTCTGTGATGGAAGGATGCTGGAGAGGAAAAGCCTACATAACAGACCTCCACTGTGGGCTCTGGCTTTTAAAAGATATATAAGCTGTGAACATGGACTTAGTAATTGGAAGAATTCAAGGACAAAGAAAGCTTGAGGAAGAAATGAAAACAGAGAATCACAATTTCACAGCAGATGAAGTGAAGGTAGCAAAAGAGAAGCCATGCTAAATGTAATCAGGCATTGATTCCCTGTAGGGAACAACAGAATAGGCCATGCTGCTGGGACTGCTTGCCAGTTACATTCGTAGTCAAAGTATGCATACAGCTGTTGTTTTGAGATAGCATTTCTCAGTAATGTGCCATTTTGCTTTATTCCTGTGACTGGTGAAGCGATAGCTCGTTTATTTGAAATCCATCAATGTAAAATGTATTGCAAACAAAGGCTGTGCATACTGTCATGTTATACTTATCCCCATTTTTATAGTCCCTCTGCATAAATACGTACACCCTCCTGCAGATTGTTCAGTCAAGGGCTTGCACATGAGTCACTTGTAGAGTACACCCGGCTCTTGCTCTGAATAATAAGCAAAATTAACTTAATTGTGTAGAAAAATACATTATTTATGCTGGCCTGGAATGAACTAACTCAGGTCTTCAGGGAAAATGTACTGTTGTATCTTGTTGGATACAAACAGAAATGTATGTGCTGATGACTGGCAAGTGCAGTTTTCTGCCACACCACATCATGGAACTGTCTACCATCAAGCACCCTCAGTTCAGCTCTGAGGAAATAGCTTTTGCCCAGCTGTATTCCTGCTGCGATTTGGGGAGATGCAATTGGAGGTGTCCTCTGAGAGATTACTCCATCACTGGAGGAGTTAGGACCTTCTGCTGCTGCTTTCAGACTTCAGCCTGAAACAGATGAAGAGCCAAACACAGGAGAGGCAATGAATGTTAAAACACGAATTTAATCTCTGAAACTGAGAATATAATATCAGGCTGATTTTTGAGGAGTATGGTAAATATTCTACCATAATTTAATCATGCTATTTTCCTTCCACATTTTTAATTGTAACTAAAGTTCAAGCTCTTTAGCATACTCTGCAGGAAAGCAAACAAACAAAAAACCAAAAACAAACAAACAAACAAACCAAAAAAAAAAAAAAAAAAAAAAAAGATGAAAGTAGCAATGTGTTTGCATAGACAGATACATGTTTTCTGTCTTTCGTCCCTTTGGATCTGTTAACTTTATCTCTCTAGGCCAGCTGCTTTAGGTTAAGCTACACTAATTGTGGTAATGTCTATAGAAAATACCGTAAGATACATTGTTGAGAATTTAACTGTAACAACAAATAAATAACCTTGCATAAACAGTTTATAGCAGCTAAAGTGAACACCAAAGTAGCTTTTAAAATGAAAATATACCATACTACCCTTGTTTTTTTCAAGTATAACGGTGAAAACCAACGGGCATCTCTAAGACAGAAAAACTTCACATATCTAATTGCTATCTGTATACTGCTAAAATTTCTAGTTTAGACACGACCTAGTACATAACAGACTTTTTTTGGCTAGCAAAATGTTTGTTTCTCTGACCTAATGATAGGCAGTAAGTGAGATTTAAAGCAAATGGCTTTACAATACAAAATAAAATTAGGATTAGCTCTGAGAGCAGAATTTAAGAGGTATGCAAAGTATCAATCTCCGTATTGTTTACTCATTGGCTTTTTATCAGGTAAATATAATTTGCTGCTTTTACTGAGGTAATACTTGCTTCCAGTTGCCATATTCTATCTTGGCTAAGTTACAGATTGTATCTATAGTTAAATAACATTTTTATGTTAGCAAACAGCCACAGGTGAAGGTTTTATCATGAAATCTGACCAAGGCTTTTTGCACAGAAACTTGTCTTGGAAACCGATGTTTTTTAAAAAAAGAGGGGATGGGAGGTGGCACGATGATGGGTGAGGGGTAGCCACTCCCTCCCCCTCCTCAACAGGAGGAAGGTAAAATATAGGATGGAAAAACTTTCTGGCTGAGACAAAGACAGGAAAATTCCTCACCAGCTATAACAGGCATGGGAAATATCTGCTCCACCATGGCCTCCCCAGGGGCTGTGGGGGTGGGGGGTCCCTGTTGTGGCTCCTAGAGCACCTTCCTGCCACAGTGCTCACAGGGCTCTTTCTCACAAGTTTTACCTTCACAGCTTGCTGTCATGGGGTGTTTTGGCCCTTTCTGAAACCCTTTTCCCCAGAGGCACCAGAAGTGGCCGTGAGGGGCTCAGCTGTACTCAGCAGGTATGGGTAGGGAGCACGGTGGGGGAACCTTCGGGAACCTTCTGGAACTTTCTGGCAGCTGCCGTGACTGGCAGAGGGCAGCGCCACCTCTCCTCACAGAGGCCTCCATCCCTGCCGCTGCTCTTGAGACGTGGACATCTGCACTGCACGGCTCGGCATGCTTTGAAATGGCAATCCCAAAGGTAATATTGCAAGTTTTTTTGTAGGTCATAACAAGCAAAAGATTTTAGTTCTGAAAACTTGTAACTTTGAATCCTCATTCCTGGTTTGAAAAGGGACTTAAAAGCAAGAAAATGTTGACAAAAACTATGGAAACATGAATACTTTCTTGTAACATTTATAACTGGAATGGACAGCTTTTTACTTTTTTAAAATTAAAATTGTGTATTTTACTTTGCTTACCAGCTGGTAAGGCTGAGGTACACTGTGTTAACGAGGAGGCAGGAGCTTTGACTCAGCAGTTGCCTCCTGTTCGCGGCTCTCCTGCCATGCGTGGGTCCTGGGCCTCTGGGGGCCCACCTGGAGTTTCAGTTACAGAATGAACTGGACTTTGTTTGTTTGTTTGTTTTTGGACACAGAGTGTGGAACTCACTTTGTTTAATTTTCAGCATTTCCAGTGTGGTGATCTGCAATCTGACCTAGCTGCCTAGGTTCACATCACAGGGCTGGGCGGCTGAGTCAGTATGTACATTCTGTGGAGTCTACAGGGATGCATCTGACCAAATGAAAGTGCCGTATATATGCTGAGTTCAGTTGCCTGTCCTCTTTCTCCCCTGGCACATTACTCATTCAGGCATAGATACCAATACTGTAGATACCAAGAATTTGAACTGAGTAAGAAACATGATCAGATTATTCTGTATTGCTACATGAAACTTACCTCATTTTGACTTGCCAAGCACTGATGAATCAATAGACCTGGTTATTGAAAACAGAAGACTTCAAAATTAAAGTAGAAAATAAAAGATACACTGTGGTCTTTCAGAAATTGACAACAATAACTAGGAAGTAGATCAGTGCTTTTAATTTAATTTGTTGATTTATGCTGTTAAAGATCAATTAATTTCATCAAAATATCAAAGGCTGGAATAGAATTTAGAAGATACCTAATCTTTAAATTCCGTATTTAGATGATTCCTTCCTCCCCAGAACTTGTTGTCAAATGCTAAATTGTAAACAGAATGCAAACAATACATTCTGAGATCTCATAAATGGGATGGAAAGTAGGTATGAGTTGTTTGAGGCTAGCCTAAACAAGATAGGTTGCTTTAGAAAGAGGAATTTGCGGTTTTGAATATGACGCTAGGTGTCCAGTCAGTATTTATTCCACTTCTATTTTACCTTCTATGCATCATGTAAGATAGTCAAAGAGAGAGGTCTATGACTGTACCAGTCAGCTAGATCCAACTGGGAATAAATCCCAAGCAATACACAAATCATTTTTAAAATAATAAGAAAACAAATTTAAGTTTTATAGTGGTTAAGTGCAAAATTGTGAAAGCTTGTTTTTTCCCTTCATCCAAATTGGAATAGCTGTGAACCTAGTCATAACAGTCCATGGAGGAAAATGAATTACCAGGTTAGAAACAGAACAAATACAAGAAATAAATAACCACCATGTAGTGCTATAAGATTTGAGGCCTAAAGGCTGAGAAAATTAAGGGAAATTTGGCTGTAATAAAGGTACTGTATCATAGTGAAGTGTAACAGAATTGTAATGTTAAGTCCATTTTGTAGGAACAATAAAAAAGGCCTAAAAATGATTTTAAAAAAAATATCATCCCATGGGACATTGCAAGTAGGTCATACATATATTCCTTATTCTTAATAATAACTTACTTTAAGCAAATCTATTTGACACTTACATGAGTAAATCCCCATTAGGCATATACCAGTACTAAATTAGGCCCTATATTTACTGGCAATCTGAAACATTGGAACGTGCCTATGTTTATATTTTATTTGTGTGGCTACTGCTTCTGAAGGAAACGATTCTAGGTTTCTGAGAACCTTTTTCATTGTTGAAGCCAGTCAAAATCTGGTCCAGACATATTTCTGTTACTAGCAAATATTTTTATGTTACTTTAATTGCGATAAACCGTATTTCATGTGCATGTCTTATAAAATGAACCACAGAAGCAAAGTATGAATAACATCAAGACTGTGCTTTTCATACTTGCTTCATATGAAGCACTGTATTACAGGATTGTCCTGCTGAGTTCATTAACCAAGTCTTGGCTGATGATAAACATTTCACAACTGCAAGTATGTTTGCAAACTTCATAATGCCTATCAGTCCAGAGTTTATCAACACAAAATGTGCTCAAAGTTGGCCTGCAATCTCCATAATCATATGCCTATGGGGTAAAGCTACTCAAAGAAACAGTGAAGCTACGATGCGTGTAGGAGAAAAGGCATCCCTGTTGTCAGGACAGTAAAGCAGCTGTGAATGTTTCTGTAAAATGTGGATGTTTCTTCTGTAGTCTTGAGACAGCAGGTCATACAGCCTCAATACACAGCTTCGGCACTGGAAAATGAAGGCATGTTTGTCTTTGGCTCCGTTTCTGGAAGCACGTTCCTTTCTGACATTTAGTAAACCACAATGCTTTGGAGTCGCAAACACCAGTTTTGGTCTTCTCAGCATACAGCAATTGTACTTTTTCCTACCAGGTGATCCACCTTTGGGGAGGAGATGTCATTGTACCGAATACCCCAACTGATGAAATGTTTTCAATTAGGGAAGGTATTGATTTGACACAGTTAATAGATTTATGTGTGTATATATATATATATATTGCTCAGCCTTTTTAAAATGTAGCTTGAAACCTTAAGTTATTAGTGACCCCAGAACTGCCTACACTGTCAAGGCCTTATATTAGTTCACGGACAGAAATGATCAGAGGTTGTACAATTCAAAAGATCGGTTCATAAATTTATAAAAATCTGTATAGATTACATGTTGTGGTAGTTTAATGGCTATGTGTGAGTGGTTGCCTTCTTAATCTCAGGCTGTATGTTACTGCCTTTTCCATTCTCATCTGAATTTTGTATGATGAGTTTCACAATGCAGATTGACCACGGCATCCTTGAAGTGCTGGGAAGAAAGCAACTGAGAATGCAAAAAGTAAGAAGAGCTTATGGGATTATGTTGTACATCCTTAGAAAATGTGAGGAAAGCTCAGACTTAGGAACGTGCAGCTGTGTTTGGTATACTTTCAGTAGGGTATATCAACTGCAGTTGGAAAGGTGGTACTTACTTGTATTTATTGGCATCCATGTTTATTACCCTAACCCCAATGCTAAAGACTGTGAATGTGTGAAATGAATTAACTTAATTCTGAGTTTTATTTCCTAATGTGAGAGAAGAACAAATCATGAATGATAGCTTACTGTGCTCTGACCTGCCTTTGGACTACAGTTTTATATCTAAACAAAGAACTGTCACTTCAGAGATGTTAAATAAGATTTATTCATCCTCCAAACTATCAAACAAAATAATGGAAAATGATTTTCACTACTGCATGTTTTATGATGAGCAAGACAGAAAAGAACGGCACTGCTCATAAAGTTATGTGATGTACACCATTCTGAAGACTTGGAAAAAACTTGCCCATCCATCTTGGAAAGATTTTGCTATAATATTTAATTTGTGCCTTGGTTTGTGATGTGCAACAATACTCCAGCTATCTCTGTTTCTTTTTATAGCCCCAACTCCATAACATTTGCAGAATACATTTCTGGAATTTATAGAGGGTCAGCTCAGTAAAAAAACAACACTGATTTGTAGATCCTTGTTAGAATGAGGAATGGAATAATTAATTCATTCTTCTACTGCCACACAGAGTTAGTTGCAGGTTAAGCAGAATAAATGTGTTTTAATTTTTCTAGTTTGCATGACCTGCAAACTATTTTGTTTTCCAACAGTGAATTAATTCCTCCCACAGTTACATTGCTTTTAACTTTTCAGTGGCCTGATATACATAAACTGTTAAAACAGATTTCTAAGTGTTTGATTTTTTTCTTTTCTTTGAAAGTTTTCTGAAATGATTATAAGAGTAAGACTTAACAGCATAAGCACAAAGCTAGGGAGTTGCAGAGGTAAATTATTTGGATATTTGGTAAAATAGAATGATTCTGCTTTTGGTAAATTGAGGTTGTTTTTTTCAGTTTTGCATGTCTCTTCAGTTTGTTAAGATGGTTAGTTAGATAATGGCAGCCTTTTAGTTGATATTACAGATCTGGTTGCATTTCATTTTCTTTAAAGCAGCAAGTTAGAGGAACAACTGAAATCAATGGCCACTGAGTTTGTAAGGTGAAAGCCTGGCTTGTACTGGGAGACTTTGGGCTGGAAAGAAAATTTTCCCCTTGTTGCCACAGTTGGTTACTCCATGTATGTATTCAATCTTGTTTTCAAGTATAAGTCCTTTGAGCTAGATAGCTTTTTTTAAAAAAAAAAAAAATTTTTTTTTTTTCTATACCTGGTTTTGCTATTGGCCTGAAGGTGGCGACGGCCAAGTAACTTCACTGTTTTTTTTTTTTTTTTTTTTTTTTTTTTTTCACCTGAAAATAAGGAAAGAATACTTGATTTCCTTACAAAATGCTTGACGCAAAGCTCAGTATAAGAGCTAATTATTGCTATTGTATTTTACAGTCCTTCCTCTTCTGCAGCGGTACTTGGCACAATATAAACAATACGCTACATTAGAATAATCGTATTGACATAACTACGTAGTATTTATAATGATGATTCAACATGTGTCACCCAAGTCACAGAAGACCTTTAGGCAGTAGATCTGATTCTTTTGCAGAAACAGTAAAATAAGGCAACAAAGTAATACCACTGACTGAGCTGAAAATGCCCCCCAGGAGTGCCTCTCTATGCAGTTTTTAAACAGGGGGATGGTAGCTTTCTATTCCTGGTTCACTAAGTTCCCGTTAGCTCTTTCACATGACGAGTGCCTGAAATTGTCTTATTTCTGGGCTTTAAAACACAAGAAAATATAGTTGGAGAAAAGCTGTTGATCTTGTTCTGCTGTCTAGTTACTATGATTTTGCTCAAGTTGAGTATTTGCTTTAGATGTCATGAGAGAAATAGGAGCAAAGCTCATAATGTGATTTTAATCTTATCTGTGTTTACATAGGGTTTTAACTGGAGTGGGGTTTAAAAGCGATGTTAAAAGTGTGTGTCTCTCTCCAGCATTAGCGAGATGGCTTGTACCACTAAGCTTACTCTCTCGATTGTAAACTTCATAGCTGAAGTGCTCTGCCTTCATATTAGACCGAGCTGCCTTACATTTCCAGTTTTCATGTGTATTACAGCTGGGCCAGTTATGTAGCAGGTAGTATCTATATTATTTGTTATCTCTGGACAAGCTTGTGTTTGTGTCTGAAGGAGGGGTTTCTCTGAGTAATAACATGCCACTTGTATACTTAAATTGTTTTTTTTTTCATTGTAGAGAATTGCCTTTTCAAAACTAGACACTTCATAGAATTGTCTCTGAATATTGAACTATCCGTGTTTTTGGTCTTTTTCCTTTTAAAATACCTTTCTTTTATGGCTAATAATACAAAATTACCTATAACAAAAATACTCTTGAAAAAGCAATGGCATTTTTTAAATTGAGTTAGAAATTGCTTTAGAAAACGCAAGGAATTCACACAGAACTTAAGTTATGATTTTACTATCTGTGGATTTTCTGTGATTTGTTTTTTTTCCAGTGTACTAAAGAATTATTTTAAATATTAAATTTATGTTAATGAAAAGTCTGTAGGAGAGAAATGATTATATATAAATGTGCTTACCTACATGGATGTATAAAGAGGTGAATTTTACTGAAAGTTAAAGGCATCTGAGAAGACGGGCAATTGCATTCATTCTGATTCAGCAAAGCCTTGTACACATATGTCTAACTTGGGCAATCTCACCTCTTTCATTAGGCCTTTTTTTAGTTCTGTTCCACTGTCCATTGAAGTCACATCACAGAAGAAGAAATACACAGGACAGGAACAGCAAGAACCACATGAGATTTTGAACAGGAAATGTAGTTCTCATAACAAATATAGTTTTTGTCCTTATATGATGATGCTGCCCATGTCAAAATTTGTATTTTGTCTCTGGCAGGACACTGTCACACTTCACACTTCAGAGTTGTTTTCTGAACACTGATTAAAAGTAATGGCCAAATGGCTAGATCAGATGTGTCCTTTCTTCTATTTTTATAACCACTGAACACACTGTATGTTCTGATGGAGATGTGGGGAGCCAGTGAAATACCCACCTTTGTAGTAAGTTTTATTGATACCAGTTTAAGCATGTAAGCAGGTACATTTTGAAGTGGTCACCTCCTTAGTCTACAGAGAACTTGATTTATTCCTAAAGGCAGTTATATTAAAGAGAGCATCTGAATTTGTTTTTCTAGTGAACAAGCAACTACTAAGGGACAAAAGTGGAGTATACTGAATGTGTGTGTTTGTGTGTAAGTATATGTCATTTTCTTGGTTACTCAAATGTCTAATCATGTCAAATCAGCAGCAGTGCCTATGTTAGAAAACTTCTAAATCATACGCTATCAAATTAAGCATGCTATGGCCACTTGTGCCTCTTAAGAAAAATCAATTAATACTGCAAAGTGAATAACAAGTTCCAAAGAAGAGGGGAAAAACAACAACAACAAAAAAACAGGATAACTTTATTTCTAGGCAGAATTTCAAAACTACTAAGATGAATATTTTATTTTGTTTAAAAAAAAATCAGTGGCTATATTTTGTGAGACCTCCTAGTGGTTCCAAAAGATTATTCCAAGTATTTGTCCTGAAAAAGAAGTAATGAGCAAGTATTTACTGCTGCTCTTTCTTTTTGTTAAAATAAAAAAAAAAGGGGGGGGGGGAAAAAGAAAAGAAAAAAACAAACCCTGCATATTGAGAAGAACTTGTCTAAGGCTGAACACATCAGTCTGGTTGCAAACAAAATAGTAATTACGAAACACACTAAGATTCAGAAAGCAGATACTTAAAGGGAAGTAATAAATTGGGGGTCTTATTTTCTGATGTGCAAAAAAAATGCACTTCAGCTGTGTTGCTGTTCTATTAACAATCATGTTGAAACTATCTGGTATTAACTAAGACAGTACGTGTGATGATATTTTTTCCATGTTTCTGTCTCTTGAAGTGGATAACTATATTACAATATTGATTTTTTTTCAAGCTTGTCAAGAAGAAAAAAAAAAAAAAACACAAAAAACAAGCAAGCAAGCAAGCAAACAACAACAACAACAAAAAAAAAAGGAAAAGAAAAAAAAAGAAAAAACAACAAAAGCTACTGCTGGAGCCTTTAATGGTGCCCACCACTTTCTCAAACAGTTTCAGAGTTAAGGCTCTAGTATGTGTGGGTACTGGAAAAGAGGAATTGACTTGAAGGGACTTGATGTTAAGTACTTTATCCAAGGTGTATGAAGCCAATGTTTCATCTGAGCCCGTGGACTCCTTAGGGTTCTCTGGCAATATCTTCCCCTTTTTCTAGACTATATCTCATTTCAAATGAGAAGGCAGTTTTTACATCGTTGAATTTTTGCATTGGCTTTGGAGATCATAAGGGTATTTTTGGACATGCCTTTGCACAGATTTATGGAAGCATGACATCTTTGTGACTTGGTTCTTGAATTATGACTTAAACTGGCATTGGTTAAGAGACTTCAATCTAACAGTTGTGTAGTTATCTTTATAACTATGGAGGAATTGCTCAAAGTCCACTCACTCTTGTAAAGGTAATTTGCACCACAGAATATTCAGCTAGCTGAGATACTGCTGATTGAGAGATTCAGCAAACAAACCAAATGATAAAGGAGTGGGAGCAGAAGTTGAATTCCATCCCCTACATGAACAGCCCTGCAAATTTCAGTGGTTTCCTTTAACAAACAATATGAGCCTGGCAGGTCTTTGATGTAGAAGTGCTGCAGTGTGACTGAGTACTGGGAACACTTAAAGAGTACAGGAACGGACTGGTGTATTTCCTGAATAGCATTCTGCATCTCTTTGGTTAATCAACTTCAGCTTCGTTGTTGTTTGTTCTCCTCCCAGCTATTTTTTTCGATGTAACACAAGGAATTCCGCAGTTATTCCTGAATGGCATACTGAACTTAGTTAAAAATGTTACCTTTCAAGAAATACTTTGTAATGAAGTGAATTTAAAATATTTGCAGAAGTAACAGAAGTAAAAACATGATATGCATGTGAATGATTTGGAAGAAAGGTAATAAAATAGAAATTGAAAGGAAACTAGAAAGGGCAATTAAGAGTGAAATGTTTCAAAATGATAGGGAGACTGTTGGAACATACCATGTTAGAGGCCCACAGCAGATATATAGTACCTATCAGAGAAGACTTTTGAAATGCTAAAATGACTGAACAATTATGTGAATGTAAGTACAAACTAAATAAAATCACAGTGACTTTAACAAAGAGCATGCAGAAAAGCTTGCAAGAATAAGGTGAAGAGACCACTCTTTCAAACAGTTCAGGTCCAGGAAGTCACAAGAAAGTCTGTAAGATAAGCTGGAAATGAGTGGAATATCTCAAGAGAATACTCAATGAGAACAAGTTCATCCATGTTTGTTATAAAAGTGGTTGGTAGGACTCTTACTCCTACCTTTACAGCAGGCATCAGAGGTCTGCCTCACGAAGCACAGAAAATGGTAATAAAACTCCAAAACTCTGTTATTTCTTCTACTAAAGAGTGTTAGCTGAACTACTGGCTGTGGAGTGTAACAATGGTAATAAGTGTCTCTACTAGACTACTGGTCCTGCTGTTCCTGTTTCTGCAATATGTTTCATATATCTAGTGCCATGTAGCATTAAGGCAATAGAGATGTTTATCTCAAGAGTCTTGGTGAGAATCATAGTTGTTAAACATCGGTGTAAGGCACAGGCAAGCTAAATCTACTGTGGAGAGGGAACTGCGTAGTGTTTCAAATGACTAGACAGTTTGAATTTTTCCAGGAAGTGTGGTTTCAAAGCCAATCCCTATCTTCTCTCCCCCTTGGAGACTCCTTTATTGCCAAAATGTTAAAAACAAATCTATTAATGCATTTATAGTTATATCACAACTTCATTTGCTGTCAGAGGAAGTTATTATTGTGTAGGCTATTTTTATGATATTCACATTTTCTTCCTGGGTTCAACAGCCTGGCCTTCTGGGTTTTGGCAGCATGTCTGCTGAAGTCCATTATTACCCAGTCAAGTTTTCAAGGAGCTAAAAGAGCCTACTAAATAAAACTTGGCTATATAAATGCACTTTCCTACAATTTGCATAAAAACACTTGTAATGTATCCTGCGAAAGTGTTTTAATGCACAGTTATGAATACCACAACCGTGATGTTGAAACATCAGTACTTCAGAGTAAGCCTAGTACTTACAGTACAGTCTTATTCATGATACACCAAATACCTTATAATAGCTCAGTTAAGAAATTCTTCTTAAAGATGTAGAAAATTGTACAGTGTTTTCTTGCCTAGTCTTCATTGTTTCCAGATAAGTATTATAACTCAAATTTTACAGTAGACTAAAGATGAACATTTCATGAAAATCTCACAGCGTTAACTACTGTGCAATAAAAGTTGATGAGAAAATTTTTATGCCACTACTCCATTACTGTTAATTATTATTACCTTCACTGCACTTACTTGTTTCAGGCAAGGGCCTCAGTGTATTTGGTAGTGTCCAAACAAATGGAAAGGATTTTCAGAGTTTATAATATACTTGGGCAAATGTTAGAAAAATAGGGTAATAACATGATTAATATCACAACCGTTTGCCAGGTTTTATAATACTAATCAGTCAAGTTTTCTTGTCACAGTAGCTCTGAATCTTTGGAAAGAATGGGCTGTGGTCCTGCAGACTGAAGTGGGATGGTAATTCCCCTGGTACTTGTGGTGACCCTTTCCAGAGCTAGTAATGATCCAGATGCACACATATCTCAGTGGTGTGACACATTAATTAGGCTAATCCTGTTCATTCTTTGGAAGCTTGCTGCTGTCTTTCAGCATAGTTGTTCTGTGTTCATCTGTGCCAGCTCTCAAATTAATTGTTTGATTTTTTTTTTTTTTTTTTAAATCTGTGGCATGACCTTGCTTCTGTTTCCTGGCAGAAACATTTCCCTAGCACTAGAATATTGCTTGATTTCATCTGTTTTGCACCCATATTTTGCACCCATAGTGAATTTGTGAGTGTCCTGCACACATGTATTGTCTTCTTTATGTTAAAATACTCCCAGATAATACTTGCTGGTGAACAGGTATTATTACAGAGTATACTTTTTTATCTTCTGTCAAGTGATGGAGATGGAAATAACACTCCTGTTTTTTTAACAGGCCAGTATACTATATTTATATCTATTCCCTTTCAGAATGAAAACAGTGTTTTAATCTAACAAAAAGCACTGAGTGAAAATAGTTACTTTAAAGGGGACAGAACTTGCATATTTTTTCGGTGATTTCACAGATGAGTCCATTCTGAAGTCCATTCACTCACAGGCAGGTTGTCCTGGTTGAAGATTAAAAATGTGTCAGGCGTGGAGGCCTCTGGCTGGTTCCACACATGGAGCTCTGCACTCAGTTACCCTCCTTCTGGCTCACTCTCCTCTGAGAGATCTGGACAGAGAAATGATGTGGTCATCTGGATGTAATGCTTGGGTCAGCAAAAGATGCACACTCTGAAATTATGCAATGGCCTGTTCTTCACCCTTTGTATTATATTTGGCTTCTCTTACAATTTAAATATAATCTGCATAATTGATTTTTTCTCTCTCTATTTGGGCTCTCAAACATCTCTTTCTCCCTTATAAACTGAGAGTTGATTTTATCATATAATGGAAATGTTAATGAGGGAAATATTTTTTACTAATTCAGGCTGTTTATTTACTTTGCAGCCATTATGCTACATTATTAGCTTCTGCTATTTTCAGAGGAATGGTTTCATTCTGAAATGAGCACCTGTGAAAAAGCATGCATCTCTAGTCTAACTGGCTCTTTTGGTATTGGCTTATTTCACTGTAGGGCATTGAGAATGAATACACAGTGAAAACATAAAGTCATGAGCTACATTGAACAAAATGCTTGACATATGTATACATTTATCTGTGCCCCTCTTTCTCTGTTACATAGAAAGCCAGTGCTGCAAGTTATGTGCCTGAGAAGACAAGATTTGAATTATCTATTCAAAGATCCTACTTAGAAGCTACCACATGAAAGTTCTGTAAATCCATGAATGACAAGTGCAAAGGTAGACAAGCAGGAATAGTCACAGTAATCTTCACAAGTCTACGAAAAGCCAGATGTGGATGCAGCTGGTATATAACCTTTGGTTATTATGAGAAAAAAGGGGACTGAAGTTTAGTATGTGTATAGAAGCCGTAGGGAAGATGCCCAAGTAGGCCCGTCATGAAGCAAGCCAGGAAAGGATTTGATAGGTCTGTAGAAGATGAGTAAAGCTCATAGCAAGTTGCAGTGTTCCAAGCGAGACCAGTTGTGATTTTGCCTTCTGCTTTATGGCAAATAATGGTGGTTTTAATTTGTTTCCTTTTTTTTTTTTTTTTCCCCCTTCACTGAGGTTTTGATTTCTTTCTCAATCTTTCTGCTGTTGAACCTTGTATGCTTTAAACTTCCTGCCACATGAATATTCTTTATTGCTAATTTTGTCTTTGCATCCTTTAATAAATCTGAATCTTATTCCTTTATTCGATGCAGGGGGAAACAGTGGTGAAAGATGAGGAAAAAGCTGAGGCTTTTAATGCTTTCTGTCTCAGTCTTCATTAGTAAGACTAATTGTTTTCATGGTACGCAGCGTGCTGAGAGGGAGACACAGGCAGGGAGCAGAATAAAGCCATTATAATATAAGAGGAAAGAGTGACCTACTACAGCACTTGAACACACACAGATCCATGGGGCCAGATGGGATCCATATCCACCCAAGGCTCCTGAAGGAGCTGGCAGGAGTGCTTACCAAGCCACTTCCAATAACTTACCAGCAGTCCTGGCTAACTGGGGAGGTTCCAGCTGACTGGAGGTTGGTGAATGTGACACCCAGCTACAAGAAGGGCTGGAAGGAGGACCCAGAGGAATTACAGGCCTGTGAGTGTGCCCTTGGTGCCAAGGGGAGGTTATGGAGCAGATCATCTTAAGTGCCATCACACAGTACTTACAAGACAACCAGATGATCAGACCCAGTCAGCATGGGTTTATTAAGGGCAAGTCCTGCCTGACTAACCTGATGTCCTTCTATGACAAGATAACACACTTAGAGTATGAGGGAAAGGCTGTGGATTTTGTTTGCCTGTACTTTAACAAAGCATTTGGTACACTTCCCCATGGCATTCTCTTGGAGAAACTGGCTGCTTATGGTCAGGCCCAGAAGGTCACTGTGAAAAGAGGTAAATCCCGATGGTGGCCGGTTACCAGTGGTGTTACCAGTGGTATTGGGGACAATTTTCTTAAATATTTTTGAGTGATCTTGATGACAGGATTGTGAGCACCCTCAGTTAGTATGCAGACTATACCAGTTTGGGTGGGAGTGTTGATCTCCCTGAGATATCTGTATCTTTTTATTGCGGACTGATATTCTTCTAGGCACAGTATAAACGTACTGAAGCCTGCTCCCATGCTCTGTTTGGCTTGGGGTATTCCTGTTACTGGACTGAGAACTTCTGTCCCCAGGTGTCCAGTCTGCGTTCTTCCTTTTGCTATCTGTCTAGCCTTGATATCCCTCCTATGTGTGAGGTCTTTGGGGGTCTTTGCTTAGTGTTCAAGATAATAAAAACTGATCTTAAGTTAGCCCATACAACATACAAGCAAATTCATATTGCATAGAGACCCAGAAAAGGATTTGTTTGCTGTGCTGCATTTTAGGAGGTCAGACCAGGGACATTTACATTTTATTTATTTATTTATTTATTTATTCTGTAGATGGGGATTTGTTAGCACCTGAAGCTAGAATTCTACGTACAACAACATGATACAAACCTATTCAGAAAGATGTTTCTGGAAAAAATATTTTCAGTGATTTTGCAAATCTATATATCACATTAAGGTATTTGGCGTTTGTTCTGTGTCTGTCTACAAGCCCGCTGAGAAAAATGAGAAGTGACTGTTAGCAAAGATAAACTTTGAACTTCATCTCCCATATCTCTGATCACTAGGGGTAGCTGTTCTTCGGCATTCTCTTTGTTGAGAAAGTTACCTTAATCTCTCTGTGGATCTGGCAATAAATTCTTAGCTAATGTGAGGCAGCCAGTAACACAGATAATGAGCATCACTGTATTCCTAGGTCTGTGTCATGAGATTTATATATTAGAGAGTCTGAGTAATTACTTAATGACAAGGTGTAGTTTTCAAAAGCTTTTGACCTACCCAAGTTTTATTTAATGTACAAAGAGTAAAAGGGACAGAATCTAAACAGATTCTTGTAGCAGAATCTGAAAAGGTTCACAGCTTTTATATTGTTAGACTCCAAGTGAGGCTTAAAAAAAAAAAAAAAAGGTTTAAAAAAGGAAACTTTATTATTTTAGCTTAACATTTTGCAGGCTGCAGAAAGGAAACGTATTTTATAAAACTTACTGATCTTGATTTGCAACTGAATGAACTTGTCATATTGAGCCTTAGGTGAATGAGTTTCTACAGGGCAAAATTGAATAAGAAAGGCTTCTTCAATTTTGTTCTGTCACATGTCCAAAATCCAAAGAGATGTTTGGAGTGTGGTTTTAGAACTGTGGTGAATTGTCCAAAACTTGGGAAGGTTAAATTCTTGATGAAGTAACAGATGGTACCTAGTGTCCTTTCTATGAACCACCAGCTTTTAGAGATTCAGCCTGAAATTTCTGTGCTGGCTTCTGTCATTTTGCAGTACATGTACATATAAAGGGAATTCCTTTAGAAGAATTTTTCAGTGTAGCAACTTTTCATATTCATTGAAATTTAAATCTAAGATTCGTACCAATGTTGACTGTTCTCAGAATAAGTGCATGTTGAACATATAGGAAATTTATGGCATTTGTTGACTTACAGATCAGTGTGTTGAATCATACTTGTGTCTCATTTAAATATGGAATAGAAATTAGATCATTTTTTTCTTACAGCAATTTAACTGTTTTAACAGTATGTATCATTATGCTGCAAGGTGTATAACCCACCCATATATTATGAAAGGTTTATTTTAGTTGCTAAAAGTCTGAGGCTAATTAAACTGGTTCTGTAGTAGTGGATACATCTTTAATATTGCTCCACTGCTGTGGTTTAACCCAGTAGACATCTAAGCACCACACAGCCGTTCACTTGCTCCTCCCGCTGTGGGATGGGGGAGAAAATCCAGGGGCGGGGGAAAAGGGTAAAATTTTGTGTGTTGAGATAGAGACAGATTAATAGGACAGAAAAGGAAGGGGGCGTAATGATACTAATAATGATAAAAGAATACACAAAGCAAGCGATGCACAGTGCAGTTGCTTACTGCCCACTGACCAGTGCTCAGCCAGACCCTGAACAGCAGCAGCCCCCCCAGCCAACTCCCCCAGTTCATTGTTCAGTATGACCCACGTGGTACGGGACATCCCTTGGGGTCACCTATCCTCGCTCTGTCCCCTCCCAGCTTCTGGTGCATCCCCAGCATGAAGCTGAAAAGTCCTTGACTCAGTGTGAGCTCTGCTCAGCGACAACACTGATGTTTTCATCAGCGTGTTACCAGCATTAGTCTCATCCTAAATCCAAACCACAGCACTACACCAGCTACTAGGAGGAAAACTAACTACGCCAGCTGAATCTAGAACATCATGAACTTCATTATCTCTTTCAAAAGATGGGAACAAACTGATTGATAATGCCCTGCTTTGCACTACAACACTGCTGCCTACTAAGTCAACAGCAAACCTGTTGAAAATTAGAGATACTGTTTTCAGACCTCCCTGTGTTAGTGTCCCCAAGATGCCATTCTGCCATCTGGCTCATTAATGTTCAACTTTCCATCTTCCATTACTCCACTTGCTCCCTAAGTGGGAAGCAGCTCATTTTCTGCCTCAGTCTCTGGAGTCAGCCAATGCCTTCATTTTCCAGCAGTGCCTGTGCATCTCACGCTTGAGGTGGATGAGGCACTAGCTTCTAAGTGGTGATGCATTTGAGGCACTAGCTTCTAAGTGATGATGCATTTTTCAATTCTAATGTGTATTTTATAAATTGAGGGATGGCAACATTGCATGAAACAACTTTAGAAATTTTAAATTAGCAGGAATTGGCAATTACTGTCACTCTCTGCCCTCTGTTGAACATTCTGTAGGACTGATGCCTGATTCCAGTTGCATGATTTTTTGTTTCTTCACTGATTTTCATCATGTATCATTTATAGTCTCTTGAGTATTCTATTCTTTGATATTTCAATTATATATGAAAATGAAAGCAAAGCCTTTTTATGCTTCTTAGCAGCCTGTTCTTATTTTTTTTTATTTTTTTTTCAGCTTTATCAACAAGGTTGGCTATGGTGTATTTAGGTTTACTAGCTCTTTCAACAGATGCATTGAATCTTTCAGTTTTGTTGTCTTGTTTTTCTTTAAATACAGATTCCAGGTAGAACCTATCTGTATTTATCTTTCAAAATGATATTGAATGCCATTAGGTAGGACCATTTTTAGTCAAATAAATGTCCACAAATGCAAGTAGCTGCCCTTATTTTGCACCTTAGCCTGGTCTCACAGGCTAAATGTCTTTAGGCTGGGCATATCAGTGTGTAGGGATCGTGGCATGTAATTTATTGCAATCTTCTGACTTCAGATAGTGGTATGGTTCTCTATGGTTTTGTTTAATCGCCATAGTTTCTCTAGATAGCGTTCCAGGATTCAATTCTAGAACCTGGATTAGCAGAAAGATAATCTGGAAGTATCTTGGCTTTTCTCCCCCATGTTCCTGTACACAGCATAGTTGAACAAAGCACTGAGAGTGAAATCTTCTGGACGAAGAGCCTTCGACTTCGCCGCATTCATGTTTGAGTTTGTTTTGCTTTTGTTTGTTAATGCTATGCATTAGTTTCCATTTGAGACATCCTGAGTGTAGTAAGAAAGTTCATATGAATTTACTGTTGTTATGGCTGAGCATAAGAGAAATTTATCAGTAATACAAAGAAAAGGTGAGCCTGAGCTTGATAGTCTTAAGCAAGCAAAACCGAGCCTCAGTTCTGCAGACTTGCTGCAGTTGCTAGTACTCTTCTCGCTCACTCCTTGCGAATAGAGAACAACTCTTCCATAATTTATCACTTGATTTCTCTTTTGTAATTACACAACTAACCTTGCCTGGAATATTTACTTTGGCTTTCCTGCTTAGCTTTCCCATTCACTTTTGTTTATTATTTTGATTTTGCTGTTATTAACATTCTTCTCAGACACTGTGTCACATCAGAATTACTCTTTATATTATATGGTTTAGTACAGCATCCATTTTCTCTTATGCTATCAGCATAATCTGACATAAAGCCTTTTCATGTACACTTGCTCTCATATTTAGTTAGATTCCATTAATGTGATTTTGTTCAATTATTGTTTTAGTTGTCTTTGATTTATAATGCTGTCGTGTGATTGTAGAGCTGTGTTGCCTACATTGGAACACATACTTGAGTTACAAATGAACATCTGCATCTTTCAGGATTTAATATCCCTGAAAGGATAGGCATTTAAGTGTCCATATTCAGTGTGATAAATTGAAGTAGTTAGATTAAGGTGATAATAACAAATGTTTGTTTTTCAGCAGTGTTTGTTGTGGCAGTTTGGAAGTATAACCATGCTGAGGTGAATTTGATATAACAACTGTATGTTTAAATACTGCTTTCCATAGGAAAGTTGATGCCAAACTGAGTTTCAACACCAAGTTTTCTAATGTGTTTCTGTATTTTCTCAAACAGTTGATACTTGAACCAATCCCAGTTTTTTTCTACAAACAGACATGTAATTTTACCTTTGTTATCTAATCAGAGCTGATTTTACAATATTTTTCTAGCGATATCTCTTGATGCAACAGGAGTGGAGTGGGATGGATTACAGAACAAAGCTTACTTTCTGCCATGCTATTCATGGTACAATAATAAGTATTCTTGAAAGCCTCAAGTAAGATAAGTGTCAGCATTATCTTAATTCTCAGACTCTAGTTCACATTTTTACTCCATGCTAAGCTCTCTTTTAATGGCATTTATTTACAGAATTTTGCATGACAGCAGTGAGCATTGATATTTCAAATTAATAAAACTTTTTTTCATTGATTTGCAATGCTTGAACAAGTGGCTCTCAAATACGATAAATTGTCAGGTTAGTCATTTTGTGCACTTAGTGTTCTAAAATTTCCATTCAATTAGCATGAGTAATGGCAGCTCTTTCGGTCCAAAGAGTGTGTATGAAGGGACCCAGATACAGTTTGACATAATTACCTGCATTACATCTCCTGTGTATGTGTGATGTCCTGATGCCTTTGAATAATACACCTATGCATATCAACATATGCATAGATATGTAGTTAATAGAAATAAAACTTGAAGCAGCAGACAATTGGTGGAATTAAGATTCTTCAAATCTATCAGATCCTCTCAGCAAGATGCATGCTAGCATTAGTATACGTGAATCTTTAAATGCATGCTTGCATATTGTGTTTTTTCCACACTTTTCATTTACCACAAAGAGTCAGTAAACAATCCCTTTCTAAATTTTTCTATTTATTGATGCTTACTATTGGGAAATCTGTGTTTAACTATTTGTGAGAAGACTATATAAGACTAAGCTGTATCTTGGCCTGCAAATAAACTGCTGAAATAATCCTCAAAAACTAAGTTCTGGCTTTGAGGTTGTAACTCTCAATGGTTGCTGTGCTGCCACCTAGAGCTTCGTTGTCACTTTTATTAATTGCTGCAACATCTTTGAAGAACCAGGAGGTGATGTGGCTTTTGGCAGTGTGGTGCTGCCATCAGTAATTGCACTCCAAAGCTATCTGCCAGGTAATAAAAGAACATGATAACTGACTGCACCTGTGGTTAGCATATGTACAAGGACTTGCAAAGAAGGCTTCCTTACCAATAAACTCTTCCTTGCAGTGTGCAGTCAGTGAGTATATTTGACTTCCACCTGTTTTTTCCTGTTCCTTATTATTCTTCAATCTTGTCATTGAGAGGTAACTGAACTAGTGACAGTTGCTCTGACCTAAATAAAAAAATGTTGAGGAGCAATAAGGGAAGCACAGGAGCCAAATAATCTATAGATACTACAATGAAAACTTCCAGGTCTTATATGGTGCATGAATGTATCCAATTTTGAAATACACAAACAGAACACATATCTTTTAAGACCCCAGTTACAGGTGAATGATTATAACAACCCAAGTACTTCTTTTATATAAATGGCTCTGCCCGTGAATTTATATGCACATTACAACTAGTGAAAAATATTTACAATGGTCATAGTTAACTTTTTTCTTCTAATCTTCTGATTTTTGTGTATATTTAACATTTTTTAAACTCATATAATTTTACAGGAGAAAAATGTTCTTTTTTTTTTTTTTTTTTTTTTTTTTTAAGCTCCTTTTCTCACTTTTTCCTACTCTATGGTGGCAGCGTACCAGCCTGTATCTGTCAGCATGCTGATAAAAGCACACCGAGGTATCCTAAAGAAATAGAATGCTTGCCTGCTTTCAGTACAGCGTTTGCTAAATCCTGGGCTTGTCATTTTTATTAATCTCTTGATGAGACCTGAGTAACATACTTTTAAAATACAGTATCTCCTGATAGAACCTAGTCTGAATCTATTAAGGTTTTTTGCTTGTGATACAGCATGCACATTCAGTTGTGGTAGTCCATGAAACCACCTCATGCCATTGGGTGCCACTTTGCCTGATTCCACTTTGAGATAAATGGTGTCATTATAAATGACTAGCCATTAATTTCTCTGTTGCAGAGAAATTTTGTTATTCATTTCTGAATTACATATAGCTGCCTAAAAGCTGTTAAAATCGCTAGTCCAAGAGAGTCTGTATAAAGGTGTCTTCCCCTTGACCTCCAAACTGCATCAGTATATGGCTCTTACCTTCTGCCACTGCAAGTCACTGTACTTTCTGTATCTTTTCTTCTGCCCGTGTCTTAATGGTCTGCTTGAGCTTTCTGCTATTATCAGGACTTTTCATGACTATTTACTTGGTCTTTGCTGCCTATCAGTTGAAAGCTTCCTCTGTCTTAAACCAATTAATCAGCACTGTATTTTACCATCAGCACTGTATTTTACTTTACACACATCTCTCTTAAACCTTGAATGAATCTTCTTTTCTGCTCCTAGCTTTATTCATCATAATACCTAGTTACTTTTCTCCGAACTCTGTTCTAGTTACATACTTCTCTTTACTTTTCTTTTTTTGAAACTCGGTGATTTTAATTTAGGAAAAAAAATATCTCTAAAATGTTTAAATCCTGCAGAAAGATAATCTCCAACATAAAGTATGATCACTTCATTAGAATGTCAACAGCGTTGCATGTTGAGTTTAAATTTTTTTCATAGATACATTTTGTTTGCTTTTCTGTGCAAAAAATAAATAGGGAAAAATGCAGATAATTTCTGCACAGAACTGCAGAACAATATGCCCTGAATAGCAGACTTTCTTGATCTCATGCATTGCTTTGCAAATCCCTGCCCTGTAGAAACTATAATTTTCAGTGGTCTTCCCTGCATGCTATTACATACAGCCTCCCTTGCTCTGTTTTTTAGCTGCTACACTTAATAAATTGCTTCTTTTTTTTTTTTTTTTTCTTTGGTAGCACAGAAACCCAGGATCTTCAGACTTGTACTGAGAGTATAATCCAACACCACAGTAACACTCAGGTTTCTCACTGTCCAAATCAATCTGCTAAATAAATGGCTATGCAATGGCCTCTTTCCTGGCAGTTGTCAGTGTTAAAGGATCATTCAAGTTCTCTTCTATCAATCTCTTCCGTGTTCTTTCCCCCATAAGTGTTAACAGCAGAAACTATCTTGAGTCGAATAGATTTCCTCTAGTTAACAGTTGTGAGTTTTTAAATCAGATTTGTGTATTGAAAGTATTTAGTCACAAGCTTCAGGGAATAACACCTAGAGTCATTTGGTTGTGTTTAAAAAATGATATGTTTTAGTCAGGAGTGACTGATAGTGCTGAATTCACCTGGTGAAGTGATTGCATCAACTATTATATGCTCTTAGAATCCCCAAAACATCTTAGGTTGCTATCACTTATGTTGTAGTCTTCTGTATAGACAATGCATGTACAAAGGAATTCATTCAATCTGGATTCATTGTATGTAGACGATTCTGAAGAGTGTTTAGTTGAAATACTTGTAAATTTGAGAGCTAAATATTTAAACCAATTGCCTTATTCCTCTCCCTAAAAGATGGATTTTCATTCATTGCACATTCTTAAGTGACTCACAGCCTCCTAGATTCACAAATTATATTAAAGTACGTTGTTGCATTGAATTAGTTGCTCTGGTTTAGAAAGGGATTAACCAATACATTTAGTACATAACTACATGGAAATATAGCTTTTACCTATTTGGGATTTCAGGCTTTAACTTCTATTTTAAAGAAAGTTTTTCAATAAAACTAAACCCATAACGTGCATACTAGCTGAAACACCCTAAATTTACCAGGTTTTGAGCTGAAGTCTTTGACAAATAGACATTTTAATATGGTTTCTACCTGTAGACCAAATTCTCCAATGGTTCCACCAGTCTCAAACTGCTTCCTTCCTTCAAAACATTCCACAGAAATATTACAAAGTATGAGTTGTGTGTGTGTGAAATGAATGTTTCTTTAAAGAATAATTAAAAGTGGCATTCCCTTTGCTGATAGACATATGCCCAGCTGAAATTTCAGGTCAAGGTAACCTTAGGGAAATTAGTCCTTGTTGCACATCCATAGTGATACAGGAGTATCACAAAGCATGCTGGTGTTCCATTAAAAGAAATTTCATCTCTGTTCTCTAACTCTTAATAGGATCATATGATTGTCTCAGAAAAATAAACATCAACATAAAGACAGAGCTGCATAAAGGAAAAGAAAATCTCAGTTTTACAGTTCTGACTTACTTATATCTTCGTGTCACTGATGTAATGGAAATAAAAGGAGGAAGTGTTTGATGATATTGGATGGTATGGAGTGGCTATGAGGACCTGAAAGTGAGATTCTTTTGGTCAGGAATATTTTTTTAATCACTTAAATTCTATACGTTTTTTTTTTTTTTTTTTTTTTTTTTAAAGCAAATTGATTTAAATGCTATATATTACAGTTATCTTAAGTCTGTTAGAAGCTAAGTCATATGTATTGCATTAAAATACAACATCTGAAATGCCAATAAGATTTTTTTTGTTGTTTTGAAAAATGCTTTTGCTTTGTGGAAGAAATACTGCTCTGGAACTTGTACTCAGTGCATCTCCAGGTATGGAAGAATTCCAGTAGCTTAGGGCTGGAGATTTTTCCCTGTTTATGGTTCATGTTTAAGACCATAACTTTTTGATTTAGGGCACAGCTAAACCCTCTAAACAATTTGGATGAGACGGACTGTCTTAGCAGCTCTGCTGTACTTTATTTCACATTTTCCTCCCCTTCCATCCCCTTCATTCCTCACATAACAACATATAATCTCCAAGCAATTTATATGATAGTTTATCATAGGACAGTCTTATGTTGCTGCTGTAGGATGAGCTTTTCTCCAACTAATTTCCTATTTTACTGCTCTAGTGCTGCCAGAACACTTTGATGAATGGTAGATGGATATTCAATTAAAAACTTTTGTACCTGGGATTTTTTTGCACCATAGCAAAAAGCAGATGAACCTTCAGTATGTGTCTTGTTTGTTTCATGCTGTGGATATTGCACTATTTCTAGTTGTTTGCCTTCTATTCTTGCATCATCAGTGAATAAGACAGTATCTGATCAAAGCATTTTTTTTTTTTTTACTTCCTTACGATTTCCTCAAATAGCTGTAAAGCTAAAGTGCAATCCAAACTAAAGTACCATTGGCCTTTATGATTTCTCTGAAAACTTGTGTTTCAAATAGGAAGTACATGTGGCTTTTGGTTTTGCATTAGAAATAGTAAGCAATCATTTTATTTGCTTTGCAACAGACCAGCTATGATACGTTCACTTTCTGTGACTCTTTTTCCCAAATGAGTATTAGGAAATCATGGGTTGTGTTAGGACCATCTTGGAATCGTAGTGAAATTTTTCTGATATTTCAAATGTGGAAAAGCATGTGAAAAACTGATGTCATGATATTTTGACATCATATATCAGAAAGAAACAATAAAAAATCAAAGCAACATAGGTTTCTCTCTCCCTTCTGTGGCTTGCTTGGAGTCCACTTTTGAGAGAATTTACAGTCTTCATTCTCTTACCAGGAGTTGGGGATCCATTACTGTCCTTGAAAGCACCTTGGATACCCTCCCCGACTTCAGTTTTGCCTCACACCAGTGTTTCAGAGGGTGAATGAGAATGTGCAATATTCCAGCAACGTCATTATTTCTGAGAAAATAGGTTTAGTTATGATCTGATAATTTCCGGATAATTTTTTATTTAAAGGGTTATAAATTCTATTATTATTATTATTATTATTATTATTATTATTATTATTATTATTATTTGGTTGGTTGGTTTTTAGGCTATTTTATCCATGCTCATTTAGAATTAAATCTGCTCTTTACTCTTAGGAACTAGTTAAAGCTGAATGCTAAAAGGGAGTTAGACTGAGAAGGCTTTACATTCAAGACTTTTCCTGTATATTGATTGAGAAAGGGTAATTCACACGGTGAGGAGAGAGCCCTCTGCACTCCAACTGATATCGATAGAGGTTGAGGTAATTCATTTCTTATAAGGTACTTCACATCTCACAGCATTAGATCTATAGGGAGCTGTCCATGATGGTTTGAGAGGAAAAAAAACAGCAATCTCATATTGCAGATGTTGAAGAAAAAAAAAAAATCTATAATGAGAAACAGTTCCACATGAAAGATTTCTTATTTGCTCAATTGCATATGATTTTTCATGCCCTTGTCATTTAATTTATTTATTTTTAAATACAATTACTTGTTTTTCACAGAAGCTGGCTTCCTTGACTCAGGTGTTTTTCGAAAAAGTGCACTAGGCTATGTGTATTGGAGTGAGTACGGGATCTATTACTGAGTAAATACAAAGTTTTCAACTCAAAATACTTGTGGGCTATTTGTTCTTTGTATTCCACGTATTAACAAAGAAAGTCATTAAATATTCTTGTAAATGAATTTCCTTTTGCAGGCTTTTGATGTACAGTAAAAATATGCTTTGAAATGCTGTATGAAAAGGTCTGGAAGCTTTTGGCTTTTCAGAAGAATTTTTGTTCTTTATAATGTCAAAAATGTCAAGTTCTTTCTTTACTGTTTTGTCGGAGGATTCCTCGAATAACTTTGAAATATTCATTTAAGAGATACCTCAGACAGCAGTTAACAACATGGCACTACTGAATCCTAAAGATTTCTGGGAGGAAAAAAAGGGGGGGGGGAGGGAATGTGTTTATAAATGTGCATCTAAAGAGTCCCATTGTTTCAGTGAAGTTATTTGGAACAAAAATGGTGATCTTGTCTCTTTCAGGAACAAAGAAGACTTTCTGAAAGTTCGTTTAAAAGCATGAGACATACTTGTAAACTAGAATTGTAAACTGTTATCTACCTGGTTTCTTTCTGTGTTCGAATCTGACAGACTTGTCCATGGAGATCTATAGCTTTGGAGAAGCTCGTGGTTTTAATTTATTTAGCTAGACATTACGACCTTCAACAAGAGATCTTGCTTTTTACATGGAAGTTGCAGTTTGTAGTTGCAGTGCAAGTTGCAAACTTGAAGAATAAACAACTGTTTCCATGTGCTCTGTATGTATGGGACAAATACTCTTAGGGTCTTGTGATACATGACTTGGTAAAAGAGAATACAAAGATATGCTTAACAGTATTTAAATTCTTTCATTTTTTGCCCGTTGGTTACAAGAGGTTTTTTTCCTAGTATAGTGAAAGACAGTAATGGCACTGAAGGATTTAACAGTCTAAAATGAGACAAGAAGGCAGCAAGACAGAAAAATTTTTGAGTGGTTTCTTCATTGTATTAGATTGATTTAAGAAGGCAGATGCATTTTGGTACAAGAGGTGTTCGGTAACAGGACAGCCAAGACTTAATTTTCATGTTTGGGTAATAGAGTACTCAAAGTGCCCCAAGGGAAACAGGTGTGCTAGGGGTTCTTACACCATGAGTACACATGTAGCAAGTCTCTGCTTCTGTGCAGTTGCCACCACTGGCACGGGCAGTGCTGGGATCAAGGGAAGGTGAGGAGGCTTACAGAGCAGCCTGGTGGCAAGCACGTGGACCAGAATGAGAACTGCTGCTGGGAGTGGCGTTTGGATTACATGGTTCCACTTGCTTGTTTGTCTAGCCAGAGGTATTGGAAGGAGGGAGAGAGGCTGTCCCCATGGATATCTGCCCTGAGTCCTCACTTTGACAGTAATTGTGAAAAAGAGTTTATTCAAACACTGCTGACTTGGACCTCCCATGCTGTGTTACGTTGTTACCATCACGGGGAGGTTTCTGGGGTCCTTATCCTTCTTCCGGTGTGGCTGTCCCAGACTTGGCACCTCTCACTGGTGTTTCACAGCCACACTCTCTACCATGCTTCATCTCAGATTGCTCAACTCTGCACGTGAACTTCAAGGTGATGCATAAGTACTTTGTCTTTTTGCAGCCAGGTATGTAGGCAGTGAAATTACTTTTATTTACTTACTGAGTGGCTGAGACACTGCCACTAATTTTGATGGGTTTTGAGGCAAGCCCACTCTAATCAAAGTGACAAACTTCTTGGCCCTTCTCTTTTAGTTCATATATTTTAATATAAATGAAGAGGACAACAGGATTGGCCTGGGTCCTCCCTTACAAGGGCTTTTTTTTTTTTTTTTTTTTTTTTTTTTGTGTGTGTGTGTGTTTTTTTTAAAGACAGATGCTTGCATTCTTCCTTACTTTGCTGAATTGTACAAAATGTTTTGAACCGACACTGTGTCCATGAGCTGGGTAAGAAAGAAAATCATATTTTTGCCTTTGCACAAACCTGTTAATGTAATTTTCCTCATTAATGACAACTTAGTTTCAAGACACAAAAAAGTGTGGAACTGTTTTTTTTATACTAGATACAGCTTTTTTCATCATTGTTACCATTTTCTCTAGAGTTCAAAATGGCTTTTTAATTGAAAAGGGGAAATATTTATAAACACCATGTACAAAAAGATGTTAAATGCTAAATTGTGACAATGGACATAAAATGCTTGATATCTCTTTAGGGACTGTGCCTTTACTTAAATGTCTTACTTGGGTTGTGTGGTAATTATTTTTTTTTCAGTATAATGTACAAGACCGTATCATTGTCTAATATAGGATTCTAGTAAGTCAACACATAGCCTGGACTATGATCAGTCATTTAATTAGAGCTCTGACGTTTATTAACTTATAGTATTGATTTGTGTTTACCTTTTAGCTTAACATTTTTTAGAAGGTTTCCACAGAGAACTGATTCCAATAAATGTGCTTGTCTTTCTGAAAATGAAATTGACCTTTGGACTTTGAAGTAAATCAGAAGAGTGTTTTTTTCAGGGAGTTGTGGCACAGCTGCTGTTGATAAGCAGTGAAAATCACATTTTATTCCTATTTAGTGCTTTCCAAATTGTACAACAGTTTAGGAATAGACACATCCCAGGACACAAAACGCAGGTTCGGTTTCTGGCCATAGTCTTTTAAAGTATGAAAATCTGTTTTCAGCAGAGCCTTTGAGTACTATATGGATTAATGCTAGGAAGTTGGTTTTGAGGGTGTATGTAAATGTTAACATTCCAGTGAAGGATCATTGCAATCTTTTAACTTCTGTTATTTTAAATTTGTATGTGAGTCTAGTAATGCAAGATGAACTTGCGGTAGACCGTTCTATCTAAGTATCTCAAACATCAGGAACGCCTTTTTTATCTGAAGCCTGTTCTGCCTGTTTACAAACAATCATTTATAGTGGTGTTTAAGGAAAGAAAGTCAGGATGTCTGTCTAGATAAATAACTTCATGCTTTGCATTTTTTATAGTCAATGGCACTCATAGATAGGTACGACATAACAAGGTTTATAGCATCTTTATAACCTTATACTGCCCAGGACTTGCACATATATATTCCTTTAAAGATGACTTGGCCAAGAAGGATGGTATAGTTTACAAATTTAGAGTGAAGCTTAAGTCCCAGGCTCTGCGTTCACTACTCCACCATCACTCTTCCAGTCTGTGGACCCCAGATAAATCCTCACTTCTCTTGTATGCAGTCAAGATCTCAGTTCAGCGCCTGTATCTTGAAGCCCTAGATAATGGCATGGGTAGAATTTCCTGACTGTGTTGCCATACAGATACTGCAGGAATCCTTTAGGACCAAAGTAGAATCAAAGTTTACAGCTCAGACTCCAGCTGTTCTGGATACAGAATTCAGGGAAGTCTTCTGATCTCATCTCACCATGGATGTGATAAAATAAATTAATACTACTCCTTTTTACTCAACAACACTGCAAAACTAGAGTCTACAGATATGCGTGAATATTTTGGGGAACTGTTCGCAAGACAAAAATTCAACTTGATAAGCTAAATCTCTTTCACCACCCTCTGTAGTGACTAGAATGAGGCTCAGGCCTTTCAGAGGTGATATTAAAATGATTCCTTTTTCTCCTTGGTGACTGTAAGGGGACTTGAAGGAGTTGCAGCCTTGCAAGATTTATGTTAATCCTTGTGAATCCTTTACCACAAGTGCATACGTAAATACATTAGCTCTATTTCACTTGGCCAGATATTCTTATTTTAGTCCTTCTGGTAAGAATGTTTTATTTGTCTATTGTAACTGCATTCTTGATTATGGCTAAAAGGGATGTTGCTCTTGGATTCACTGAATGATAACAGCATTTACTATTTTAATACCTGTGGCTAACTGTAACCTTATTATAAAGCTAGCCTCTGTCTGTGAACCTCAGTACCTGAAGAGGATGGATTGTCACTTAGGTAGTTTTGCCCAAATCTTCTTTACAATCTTCAAATTACTGTTCAGACAGGACACATGATACAACTATTGGGTAAACATTTGTAGCACTATGTGAGTATAAAAAAGTATAAATACCTTATCAAAATAATGATATTCTTTTGTTTAAGCTCTCTCTTGAAATCAACAAAGTATGAAGTTGGAAATTACTGCTGTCTTTGTTAATACTGTTAACTGTTGGCATGTACCAACCATTGGAGACATGTTCTTGAGTCCTTCAAGGTTGTGTAGCTAAAGCAAGCACATTTGTTTGCATCAATGTATCTTGAAGAAGGGTCTGTAATGCCCATGAAGGTCATGATTCCCTGCTGATACAAATTAAGTCTATTAACAGCACTGTAGATACGGTGATTTATTTCAACTGAGGATCTGCACTTAGATATTTACTATTTTAAATGAAAACTTGGCAGGGAAATATTTCTGCATGTGTAGTTTTTGAGTCATTCAACTATTGTTTTTTGCCAGTATTTGAAAAGGGTAAGCCTGTATTGTTGGCAATACTTAGCATTTATCTTCAGGCTATGCAGTGTTAATTAAAAATAACTTGTTTCCACTTAGTGAAGTGTTAATAACAGTGTGATTTTGTGCTTGTAAAACGTGTCTTGTGTTTAAAATACATTGAAATAGGAGCTGGATATTGCTTGTAATATCTTCACAAGGGAGCCATATAGCTATTACTACGTATATTTTACAGAATAAAACTGTAGCTGAAGGCAGGAAAACTGAGATAAAGGGGTGAGCTCAGTTGCATGATTTTTGGAAACCAGAGTCTAGTATAATGTGCATCATTTTCCTAGCCCTTTCTTTATTCAGTCACTTTATGGGAACGAAATATTTCAGGGAAGATTTGTTTCTTTGTTTTTAAGCACAAAAGTCATGAGAGCAGCATTAATTGACAAGCAGATGTGAAATACTTCAAATACAGACACAGCTATATTAATGGAGAGTAGAATATACTGTGGATATGTTCAGATTTTGTTTAGTTTCTGTATGCTATTGTTTGTAATACGTATTTTTAAAATAGTGAATTTGGTCTTTTTAAGCTATTAAAAAAGTGTAGTCAGCAATTGTAGAACTTCCATGGCTACTGTCATGTAGCTATCTGAGATGAAATTCTGTGGGAGAATATAAAGTTAAAGAGCAATTCAGTGTTCAAAAGTACTTGGGACCAATGGATCACATATATCACAAACTGGAGAAGACTATACCAGGCCATTAATACTTGACTACTCTTGCAATAGATTTTGTAGTCAGGTGTCCCCCTAACAGACTACACAATTTTGAAATACTTAAATCTTTATAAGAATGATTTATCCAAGCAGTAATGTATGTTTTGGAGTTTTACACAGTTTTTTCAGGAAGAAAAAGAGTCTGAAGGTACGAAGCTAACCATATTCATGACCTGACCACATTCTTCATCTGGAAGTTACATTTTACAGTACCTTTAGTTTATGGGAAAAACTCAAGGTGAAGAATAACTTCAATTGCAGTTAGGTTTGCTTTCTGGACATTGATTACTGATAGTTATATGAAGAATTTGCAAATGAAGGTGTTTTATTTGTTTGCTGTTCATATTTTTTTCTTCTTTTCATATTTTTATGCTTCTTGTTGAGTAAGGTTATTTCATATTTGTTGCCTCAGTAATATAGGTTTGCTTTGAACCAGTTGCATCATTAGTTTGCACCTTTGAAGTTGCAGCTTACCAGGGAACGTTTAAAAAAAAACAGTATTTTACATGGATTCTGTCTTGTTAGACAAATAAGCTCTAAATACTAAGGTTTTAAAGCATGCGGCAATGTGGAACTGTGTCTTTATCATCTGAAAAATGCATAGATATACGCTAAGCTGACTCGTATCCACAATGCTTTTGTTAGTCCTGTTTTCCCAGCAGTTCAGAAAGGATCAATTTTGTTGTCTAAGCCGACAATAGCTTGCAAAGCATTACAAGAGTCTTTATTTACCTTGGTTTCTGTGCAAGTGTTGGTAGGAGAAATGGTCACATTACTGTAATGACCTCTCTCTAAGATGTATGTTTGATCTCCTCCCTATGAATATTATAAGCAATTTCAGAAACTGGAGGTAGTAGGGAAATATCTATGTTAGCATGAATCTTGAAATAATTTTTGAAACTAATTGTTCCCTTCATCTGATGGAAAATATGTTACTCATTTTGAGACCTTTATTACATTACATGTTGACTTGTAATGTAAAAGCTTGTTCCTGATCATCTCTAGTTTCTGCTTTAATACTAAGCATATTGCT
The DNA here is from genome assembly GCF_011077185.1 of Oxyura jamaicensis. Classification (NCBI taxonomy): domain Eukaryota; kingdom Metazoa; phylum Chordata; class Aves; order Anseriformes; family Anatidae; genus Oxyura; species Oxyura jamaicensis. The sequence continues at coordinate 4,422,595 of NC_048898.1, forward strand.
CTGTTCACAGATGTTTTTATTTATTTTTAGCAAGGAAATAACTCTGAAATATTATATATTGTATATACGAAGGCTATATAGCTGAGGTATGACTACTTCTGTTTTCACTAGTATTTATTTTAGTATGATGTGTTATGTTCATAATATAAACTTAGTAGTGTACTATAGCTGAGGTCCAAATACTATGGCTAGTAAACATAAGCTATTTCTTTGACAGTTAGGAGAATATAGTCCTTTCTCCAGACATGTTATGAGTACTGACTTAAGACATATGGTAACGACACTTTTACTATGGGTTCTTTCCTTTAGATGAGAGCAATCCAAGTTACTGAGCAATGAATGATTGCTTTAGAGAAACAATGTTTAGCAGACATTTTTGTTTTTCATATAGGGTATGTACTAACATAAGAAAAAGATGTTCAAAACAACTAGTATATATAGAACTACTATGGTGCTATGGTATAGGAAAAACGCTGGGTGGTAGAGTAGAATGCGAACTACACTTTTCAAATAGATAGTAATTACATAAATTCCTTGCTTATGGATAGAAATAAGAAGATTGTTTGGAAGGTATACAGTTGATTCTGTAAAGACATCTGAAATATCTCAATAGCTCAATCTTCTATTGATGCCGAGAATGAATGTGCTGTTAAATGAAAAGATTGTCTGTTTTCGTGTTTTCATTGACAGTGTTTATTGAGTTTGCATTACAATGTTGTGGACGTTTTGAAACTCACTCATTCTGCTCTGTGGGAGTAAAATAATAAATGCTGCAGATTAAAGCACTATCAAACTGCACTGAGGCCATCTGAGTTTATAAATTGCTTACAGAGAGAAAGAGTGATTTTTCACATTAATGTGGTGATAATAGATTGGAATCAATAATAATAATTATATTAACGTTGTTCCATAAGTAACCTTGGACTATAAGTTGCTGTATTACAGCAATTCAGAAGATGAAAAGTGTTTAATTTCTTTCCTACATACAGCTAGCAAAACATGTTTTGATTCTGTGGACTTTTGCTCAACATCACAAATCAGTGTTCTGTGGCTGTAGGGGTACTGGTTCCTGAAATGCAGTGAGACTAGAAAATAAATAAATAAATAAAAATTGTAAGCACATATGATTTATCAAATGCTTTGATGAACTGAGGACGCAAAGAGCATAGTTTCTAAGAGATCGTAAATAACACTCGATTGTTTTTTTTTTTTATGTAATTTTTTACAGACTGACAAGAAAGAAAAAAATAATGCTTTGAATGTTGCGATAGATAGTATGTGCAAGAAGACAAGAGACCTTCGCAGACAGGTAAACAAACTGGTATTAACGGTAAAATAAAACTGGTATTAACGGTAGACTTAGAGGCTTATATAAATTGCTATTTTCAGACTACGTAGTGCTGCACTTCAAAAATAAAGCTTTCTTCTATGTTAATGAAATAGTGAAGATAATTACAATATCCCACAGAATATATACTTCCAAATTGTCAAAATTGTGCAAAACAAACAAACAAACAAAAAAACACAAATGTAGATATTGTCTGTACATGTGTATATACATAGGCAGAACTCTGCATGTGTACATATCTAAGAGAGCATATGTATAAGTATATTCTGTAGAAATACATCAGTAATGTACTTTGGAAATCAAGAATAGTTTTATTTTAAATATTCTTGAATTTTCATTCACTTTATTATGGGTTGTTGGAATAGATACTTTGGAGGGACCACCAGGTCTAGTTCTTCATTGCTGTGGGGACTTAGCAACAGAGAAGGGTACTGAGAATACTTGGTCTACAGTCCACACTCACGTTTTGCATCCCAGTATCCTGAAGCTAGTGGAAGACAAAATCCAAAACTGTGGTGTATTGCAGAAGGTGAGCAGTAGACATCAGCTGTGCTTACATCCTTGGAGCTGCAAGGAACATCTCTGGGAAATTTTTCAGTGATGTTGAAAGTACACGAAGTGCCAGCTTAGGAAGGAGAACTGAAAGGCCTGTAGAACATTGAGACAGGCCATCCCACCTGATCATATGAAAAATTTATGGCCACGCAGAACATGAGCACACACTGCTCTTGTTTCATCTCTAGCAGTGGCTGTTGGTCAGTTTTCTGGTGGAAGAATATCCCTCCTAACTTTGTGTACAGTCTTATAAGCCAACCTGTGCCTTAGGATGGTTGGTAAATAAATTCCTTTCTGTCTCCCACAGTCAGTCAGGAGAATCCTTGAAAGATAAGGTGAATACAATATAAATATGGTGTTTACAAGTAACTAGTCATCCAGTTTCCTTTCACATTTCATCATAACTTACATTACAAGCTCAGTCTGTATGTTAACTCTTCCATTCTGTCATACCATCTCTTCCATAAGTTAAACTTCAGTTTATAACATTTCTTCATTCTGTTACAGTGTTTAAAATTATTAAAACATTTTATTTCCTATATAAACATTTGTAAAATGTTCAGGCAAAATGTAGTCATCCCCAGTTTGTAGGCCATCTAGAACCAGTATTTTCCTTTAAACAGAGTAGCTCTATGGCTTCTTGATATTTTCCTGGAAGGTATGTATGAGTAAATAGTTCATCTGTTCCCTGCAGTTCTGTGTTCACACATGTAAATTGCATAAGAATTGTTTTAGGAGGAATGTCTAACCTCTGATCTGGGAAACACTAAATTGTAAGTTGTGCACCTGCAGATGTTGCAGTACTCTTAGTTGCTCTCAGTTATGAACATTCATTATTAGATACATGAAAATTGTTATTTGATGAATTCTTTTAGCTTTTATAATATATTTTTGAATGACACAGTGTACCATAACAGGTAATAGGTTCTTACAGCAGATTCAAGGCTACATTGTGCATAATGTACTCTACTTTCAGTCAGTTACTGGGATTGTCTCTACAGAATTGGGGTTGAAGCTGAAACCTTATGAAATTGTATTTTGAAATCCCTTGTAGCTATCATTGTAGCACACAGTATACAAAACTATCATGTAAGTTCTTGCTTAGTCAGTGCCTGATCATGAGTTATCCCATGGGCCCATGTGAAAAATGGTTTTCGATCACGGTAAGTGAAATGAAGGAAAGCCTGTATCTGACAACACTTGAAGACCAAAGTAGCCATCTCAAGAACAGTGTGTTCTGGAAGCTCTAAAAATCTCTTGCTTTTTAGATGAAATTATTTGTATTCTTTTCAAGAACTTTTCTGGCACCTGTGGGGATTTAAAACTATTCTGTTTTGTTGTGACTTTGTTTATATTATGCCAAAGAATTGCATGTCATTTCTGTTCGTACAGTTTTACTGACTTTTTTACAGTTTTTCACTGCTTCCCCGCCTAGCAAATCTCCATGAATATTTAGGATGGAATTGCCTGTTCATTCCAGAATCTAATTCTGAGAAATTACCAGACTCTGCTGTTACCTCCCTATTGTTTACTGGGAATAGTTTGCACAGATGTTTCTCCTGTGGTTGCTGCAGGATCTTTTTTGTGTGTGTGTTTGTGGGTGTGTGTGTATTCTTTCTTAATGTTATTATTGACGATATTCACACAGTTGTATTTTGCTTCTTCATCGTGGATGGAAAGTTTTTTCTGAAACACAAAACAAGATTGCATTCCTGGCATCCCTTTAAAACAGGAAAGAGAGATCCCTCATTAATAATGAATTTTTAGTTTTTCCAGGACTTTTGCCAGTGTATACTTGTGAGGCAGTAGAGTTTTCTGTGAGCAGTTTACTTTACTCATCAGGATAGTGATGTTAATAATGTTGCAAACAGCTGCTGGGATTTTATTCTCTGTTCTCTACTGTTTGTTCTTGAGAACCCTATGCCCAATGTTTTATGAACAATATTCTTCTGTGTTTCTTTTTTATCCACTTTGATATCAAAACAAAAATTCTTCAAGCTTCCATTTCTCTAACAGTCTGTTCAAAAGGTAAGGGTAAGGCCTTGCACCTTAAAAATAAAACAATTTGTTAGACATTATCCTCCCTCTGCTTTACCTCTTCTGATGGTGTCTCTTTCATTTACAAATCGGAGATAAAATTTAATCACAGCACGATAACTTCCCTCACAGTGCCTGCTAGTACTAGTGGTGCTGTTGTTCTTTGTTTATGTGTCTCCCTATATTTCTGCATAGCTTTCAGCCTTTTGCTTGAGAAGTGGCCAGTCATAAACAAACATACTGAGTAGTGGAAAAAAATGAATTGTTCTGATTAGGATGAAGAGAAATTAATACTGCTTCAGATATTTCTTTTTCCTTTCCCTGTTTAACATTGCTTTTCTTAGTTCTATAATGCCACACGAGCCATATTTGAAAATCTCACCTCTGAGTGTTCCTTAGCATAGCTGAAATAACAAATGTCAAGCTTGTTTGTATTCAGCAAAGGCACAGCATCATCTTTTTTTTGGAAGAAGTGTTTCACTTTGTTGAATTTGCAGGATAGAGGATTTCTTAGAACAAAATAATTATGATAATTTATGTATGAAAGGTTAATTAAACCACACTCACCAGTAAAAAGCTACAGCAAAGAATTATGTAATAAGAGAGAAAACTAGGCCTCTGGTTCAAAACTGAATACCTCTAAATTACCACGAATGTGACAGAGGTTATTGCAGTCACTGGTCCTAAAATAATTATTAAGACTAAAATTACTACAATCTGGGCTATGAAGAACCCAAAACCTCTTGGGGATGCTGAGTTATCAGCTCTGGATATGGTTACACAGTGTTTCATTGTTGATTATTATAAATTAAAATCCTAATATTTCAAACTGTCCTTCCTCAAGGTCACATTCATGTACTTAATTTTAAGGAGGTGAGTATGTCTCTTTTCTACAGTTGGACTTCTCTGTCACAGAAACTTTTACAGGTAGCTTGGCAGAACCAGAGGTTCAATGAATGTGTTTTCTTTATAGTAGTGAAAATTCTTACCATTTTCTTTTTCACTCCTAAAATTGCAGTATGAATAAAGTTGGGACCATGAATAGGACAATAAGAATCCAATTCAGTGTTGGGTTGTCATAGCTTCTGTCTTTGCAAATAGTTTTTGAGAGCATACAGTGTATCGAGATTGAGTCTCCTAACACAATAAGTTACAGTAAGTTGGAAGATAAAAACATTCCAAACTTAAACCAGTCCATGTGATTTTGGTAGCTTAGTTTGTCCTGAGTACTTGGTAAATCAGTGGAAGCTGTCTTTGGATGTTGAATCAATCCAAAAGCTCTAGTGGAGGAATTTGCATCCAAATCTTGTCTTGAGAAACAACAGATCTCTGTTGTTTGTGCTATGCATTTCTTCTGCCCTACCTATAATGGCAGAAGCATCAAAAAGATTTTTTTGTGTTTTTATAGCTGTAGGAGTCTTTACCTTTAGTGAGTTTTCACGTAGATGCACATTAGTGCAGAACACTAAATGAAAACATTTCCTTCAGCAACAAACCTGTCAGCATGTAGGAGCTTAAAAGACTTCAGTTTTCTTTTTTCTTCCAAAATATATTTTCTACATCTATTGTAAAAATATTTTTTTTTGCAGTAAGAAATTCTGTAAACTTGATAATTCATATCCATCTCGTGTAATTTTGATAGGTATATTTCATGCTGTGTTATATGATAAAAATGAACAACTGCCATGGTTAGGATTATAACATGGAAAATAACCTCTAAACAAAGTAAATGAAGCCCCAATGATCAGTTAAAAGCTTACATAAAATCTCATTTAAGAAAGGTAATTTGCAGAGAATGTTACACTTATTTAATAATTTAGGAAAGAAGTTCCAAGAACAATTAATTTAAATAGAGAAAATTGAACATCAGCCTATCTTATAATTCTTCTTGCTCTATTAATCTATTATCAGGTGGTATAATCAGTAATCTCATTGATAAAATAATATGAAGGCTACCATATAAAAATCTATCATTGTTTTTTCCAACAAGATAGAAAATATTTGGGTAATTTTGCAATTATGAAACTGTGATGCGGGATATTTTGTGAGTACAAACATAATGAAGTTAATACTTTCTTTGTAAAATGAAATAGCTTTTTCCTTTGACATCTGAACTACAAGAGAGAAAACAGAAAACAAAATTAGGTTTGGTCTAACTGTAATTTTTAATTTGTGCAAATTGTAGTAATCAATTCTGTCCATTGAAGAACATGAATATTTGTTTGGCTCCATTGATTTTGATAGTGCTAATACATGTTTTAAGTGTTCTGTTTATCTATACTCACACAGGCATATATGCTCACACATATGAGCATGCATATTTAGGTACTGGTAGATAAAAATTGTCCCTAAAATTAAATAGTGTTTTCTATGTAATTGGCAAATTGTAGCTGCAGTTAGTTTTAGGCATGTAATCCTGCCCCTAATGTAGGAATACAGCATGTATGTGTTGATGTTATAGAATACTAATAGACAATAATAACAGTAGTCTTTAATAAATAGTCATTATATATATATATATATATAATAGAGTTCAGTAAATAGCTGATACTAGTGTAATGCTATCTTTTGCAGCTTCGTAAAGCCATTATAGATCACATCTCAGACTCCTTCTTAGATACCACCGTTCCACTTCTAGTTCTCATTGAAGCTGCTAAAAATGGAAGAGAAAAGGAAATAAAAGAATATGCTGCTATATTTCGAGAACATACCAGCAGACTTGTGGAGGTACGTTTTATTGTCTTGAATTTTCTTTTTTGGCTGTATGGTGTACGTGACTTGCCAGTGCAACATTCCCTTATCTTCTAGATACCATAAAACCAACTAAGTGTGGTATTTCAGGTAAGATTACATTAATGGCCTAATATAGTAGGAAAAATGCTCAATTTTTTACATAATGGTGTGCAGTGAGATAGTGGATAGGATTTCTGTCCTATTTCATTGCATAAAAATTCTGTGGTGGGGAATTCTTCTTTGAGAAATTAGAGTAAGCCTTTCCACAAAGATGCTGAGTGGGAACTTGATCAAATGTTTGATTTTAGGGAGTAATAGCTCAAAGTGGAAGCCTTCTAAGACATGGTAGACTAATCCTACTCTGTGTACAGTGTATACATGGTCTGTGTATATTTATGTTATGATTTAATATGGTGCCTACAGTTAGGAGTGCATACTTGAAAAAAATTTAAGTAACTGGCTTTCAGAGAGACTACACACAGTCCCACCTCCTATCGTATAATTAGTAATTTCATCTCGTCACTTTACTAGCGATTACATTGGACACTGGTATTCAAAATGAACATAAAATTGAAGTTATCTTCTGGATATCTACTAGAACTGAAATATCTTATTTGAAAGTTGCTTGTATTTATTTAGAGTACTTAATATCTTTCAACAAGAGCTTGATGATTATATTCAGCAGCATTCTGATAAACTGGACTGCTAAACCTGCAAACAAATTAGTTAAATAGTGGTTCTACTACATCTGTCAACTGCTGCCCTACCAGAAGTAAAACAAAAACAGCAAAATATTAACAAGTAACCAAATTGTCACAGAGGGACTTTGTACGTACAAACAGATTTATCTGATTTCTAAGAAGAAATTGAATAATTTCCAACAATAGCAGCAAAGAAAAAGAATTATGGCAGCTCTTTTGTAGAAAGTGGAATACCAAATAATTTGATATAAGTAGAATAGCATTTAAATACATTATATTGGAAAATGGAAGCATTTTTTTTTTTAGCATCTTAAAAGTTGGTAAGCACAAAATATGTATTTTTAAAAATGACGATAATAGAGCACTGAACTGTTGCTTTAATTTGCCAAGTAATACAATATGTAGATAAAATGAGATCTCTTACCGATCTCAGGTTATGAAATACAAAGCTGGAAAGCCAATCACATATGCCATTGCAGAGTTGGGCTTTGTATTCTTGTAACTGAGAATAACTTAAGTCACATATTGAATGCAAGTGTGTGCCTGACTGTGGAATAGCAATGGCCATCATAATTAAAGGTAAAATACCTGAAAAGCTAAACAACTAAATAAATTAGTTGCCAAGAATAACATATGACAGTAACAATAGTAGAAAAGACTGGTAGGTGAGGTGGATGAGACATCAGGCAATGGTAATGTAACTATGAAGGCAGTTGTCACATCCAAGGAGTTCTGATGTGGGCACACGATCATATAGCAGAGGCCAACAACTGAAGTGTGACAGCCCATGTTATTAAATAAAAAAGCACCTTTTTATTAGAAAATATATCTATATTTCAGCTGCAAGTAGATGCTATGGAACATATGACATCTTGAAGCTTCTTGCAAGGGCTGAGAAAACCAGCTCAGATGCTGGCAATCCCTAGTTTCTGTCTTAGAGAACAAAAACTAAGGAAAAAAAAAACAATCTCGCTGTTCTTTCTGAATGTAAGACACCTAAGGACTGGATCAGGGTCCATTGTAAACCTTTGACATCTGTAACATTCTATGGTGAAGAATTTCACAGCTTGATTATGTGTTTTGTAGAGAAGTATGCAAGAAACCCCTACCTCATCATTTACTTTGCTGTACCTGAATTCTCATATCAGAGGAGAAAATGAGCACCAGTCCCTATTTTCCTTCTCCATGCCACTTAGAGATCTCTGTCATATGTCTGCTTAATTTTCTGTTTTCAAAGCTAAGTGTTACTTTTTAAGTTTTAAGACTTTTTTAATTTTTGGAAGCCATGTAAAGATCACCTTGCTACCCTCTACATGCCTTTTCCAGCTCTTCAGTGTTGCTCAGGAGGTGGTAGGTTGGAAGTGTGTATGCTATTCAAGACATGGATATATACAATGCTTTCATGATGGTCTCTGTTACCATAACATACGATAACATATGCTGACGCTATTTCTTAGACCACTGATGAATACGAAAGTTCAATTTTTGCATAATTTTATATAATAATCACCAAATCATACTACTGATTAGCAATAGTCTGCTGAAGTCCAAAAAAAAGGATGATAATCTTATTTAAAAAGGATGATAATCTTATTTATCAGCTATGAATTGCTGGTTAACTCAGCCACACTAATTTTTAGTAAAGCCCTGTGGTTTGTCCAAGAACAGAATGAGGAGGTGTGGCAGGATCTACATGCCTGGATGCCTGGATCTCACTATTGCATGCACAGCACAATTAACAATCCAACTCTTTCCTGGCAACCTTAGGGAGTGCACTTTTCAGTCCCCTGACTATAGGGAAATAGATCTGTCAATTTGTGCTTGGTTTTAACATTGATCTTCTAAAAGATATTTATGGTGCAAGAAAGCTTTATAACTATTTCCTTTTTATCCATGTAAAGGTAACCTTTTGCAATTGAAGATATTTGCTGTAAAATAAGACACAGGTACCCTCTGCTAAAATTTAATTCTGTCCAAACAGAATTAAAAAAAAATGTATCTTTTTTTTTTTTTTTTTTTCTTGATCCAGTCTAGAGTTCAGCTTCTCTAAGTCTCTTCATTAAAACAGTGCTTCAGGTTGATCCCATTCCATCTGAACATGCTCCATACACATACAACATTGCTTAGCTAGGGTCATGATGTTAGTGTTGCACCAATGAGTAATTTGATGATACCAATTCAAAAATGGAGACAGGACAACATACTGTGACACCGGATTGATAGTGCATTTTCAAAATAATCACCCATCATTTCAATCAAGATAGTTTTATTATTTTAGTGTGCCCTATGTAAAAGTTGATACACATTTTCATTCTATAAAATTCTGTGTCAGTTCTAAATGTTGCTGCTGTTGCTGTATTGGTAAAATCATCAGTGTTTCATTTTAGTTCAGTGATAACTTTGCTTGCAGAAATTAGCAAAATAAATTTTTGAATCCAGTACAAGACCTGTGTATTTGTATATTCAGATATCCAGTCACATGAAAAATTGATTTTAATATTGCAGCCACCATGTCCAACGGTGATAGATAATGCAACACATTTGTTGTTACAATGTTTGGATATAAGTTCATTTTTAAGTAAAACAAGTCACTGATTGTTTTTTTTTTTTCCAATTTAAGTCTTAATTATTCAGTTCAGATTAAAATAAGTAATAATCCTCTCCCTGTACCAGTAACTACCAGTATCACTTCACTCATTTGGTTTGGTTTGGTTTTTCTTCTAAATAGAAAAAGTCAGGTTTTCTGAGATTGATTGATTATGTTGGTCTTTTTTCAATCTAAAGCCTTATTTATCCCATTTACACTTAGCCCAAGATAATGATTTCCCAGAGAAGATTTATCTTACTAATAGTAAGTGCCTGTCTCTTCTTTGACTAAATGACTAGTTTAGACTGGGTGTCTAATTTTTAGATAGCTGAAGTGAGGTGAGATGAATTGTACCTTGAGAGGGGAGTGTTTGTTTCTTTTAAGATGTATGTTATGTTACAATTTCTTGTGTTCCATATAGCAGTTTTTAAGAAATTAAATTTTATATATTCCTGCTTATCTATATATGCATAAGAAACTTATTACTTTTCATTCAATGCTATTGGAATCACATTTCCGGTAAACAATATAGAAGAACTTATATATGGTACAAATGAAATGTTTTCAGTGTTAAACTTATTAATCAAAATGTTTGTAAAACTCAGCAGGGTTAAAATAATGTTATTTGGTAATCAAAACGAATCTGTATTGACAGTAAATTAATAAGCGCATGACAAAAAACTTCCTTTCTCTTAGTGAGGCAAAATACAGTGCCAGTACCTCTTGAAATAAAACTTTAAACATCTGCCTCTAGTGCAAAACTCCTCTATCAGAAGTTAGTTTCAACATGGAATCTGCAACTTAATCTTGATAATTTGCTTTTCATATTCTGTACAAACATTAAATACCTCTCTTCAAATACAACTGGAAAATTACCAGTTAGTTGCCACTCTGTCTGACTTGATATGTAATTTGTAGCGTCTTTGTATGTCAAATTCTAAATATACTGACTCAGAAAATTGGGTTCTGAGAGCAACTCACTGTAGTTCTGAAAGTAACTGGCAACAAAACAAAAATAACAAACAATCCACAAACTAAAAAGAAAATAAAAAAATCTTGTGCTTTCTAAGACCAGTCCACAAGAAACAGCCTTCAAGAAGCTAGTATTATAACCTCTGAACATCCAGTAGGTAAGGACTACGTTCCCTTAGTTTTCTTCTACTTGGAACTAACAGTCATGGGAAGAAAAACACAATGGGAATTCTGAAAACCACCACTAACAAAAAATATTTGCCACCCAAAGTAACACTTAAATAATTTCCTGGTGGATAGCAGCTTGAAGTGAAATGAAATGTATCAGTCCACAATCACTGAATTTTTCTTTACATGCTAAGGTGCTTCATATACGAAGTACTGACAGCTTCAAGATTCTTATTTGTTCCCATCCACTTCAAAGATGGTAGGGAATTGAGGTATTCTCAGCTGTATTCTGAGGTATTCTCTGTGGGCTTTCATCTCAAATTGGTCAGCACTAAATAAAAATAACATCTTAATGATTAATTACTTGTTCTTTAGAGTTAATTTCACTTAGTTGTTGAAAAAAACATTTTTGTCAGTTGCAAAACTCTACAACTGCATCTGTAGAGGTCAAACTGACAGATTATTGGAACATCTTTGTTAACTTCCGGGATATCAAAAGAGAGCAGAATGTTTTATTGCTCTTCTTGAGAGCATAACCAGAAGACAAGAAACATGGATGCTGTTGTGCACAGGTGTTTAGTTTTCAGACAGTTCAATGCGAAGGAATTTCATCCCAAGACATAAGATACAAGTCTGGGTGTTGTTGTTATTATTATTATTATTATTATTATTTGCTAGCACTTTTCTTGTTACTGTTCTTCTTTTACCCATAATATACTTCCAGTTGTTTCATCATATAGTTACATCTGTCTCAAAGTAGCAAATAAAGACCCTCAGTTGAAGAGTATGTCATCATCCCTGGTTTTCAATTTCTGTTTAACTTCTATCATTTGTGTGCATAACCACACACAGCAGCTGTCAGGAGGATGCAGGATCCTACTGTACACTGTGATCTGCAGACACAGAAATAAAGTGTGGCTTATTTTGCTTTAAAAATCTATATCAAAATGTGAATCATGAAACACCATATACAGATCATTATTGCATGGAAAGAAAATGAAAGAATATTTGTTACTACTTTGGAAGTAAAATCTACCCGTCAGCACACTAGTAGGATGTTTTTGTAAATAAGACAAGCACTTGTAAGCAGGTCAATATTTATGAATGGCAAATGGATTTTCATTACATTACCATGCTAATTTCTAGGATCAGTCTATCCTTGACACATTAACTTTCTGCTCATATCTTACACGTTTTTGATGGTTTTCAGACTCTTACTTAGCTAGTTAACACAATGCTTTGCTTTTGATATGAAAAACACATTTGGTTTGCTAATTTACATGTATCCTCAGTTGTATGGTTCTGAACAACCATTCAGTAGTCTTCTGTTTTTGTCCCACTTTCTCGCTTCTAGGAGACCAATGTGCAGAATGCTTATTCAGGCAGGATCTGTATCTTATTCTATATTCTATAGATTAATGGCACATCCTTGAGATCAGGGTAGCTGAGATTCTTTTCTTGTAGGATTTTCATTGCTGCAGTTCTATTAAATCCAAAGATCTTAGCTCATCCATTTTAGCAATCCAACTGTTGACTTTATTTGCTAATTTTAGTAAATCTGTGATTAAATAGTAAACAATACCAGTCTAAATACAAACTAAACCCAAAAAAACAAAACACAAAGCAAAACCTTCCCCACTTCACTTACTTTATTTTATTTTTATTTTTGTTCCCTGTAAGGTGTTTAGAAATGAAACTTTTAATGTCTGAAACACAAACTTAATTCCAATGATATCATTAGTTAGGCCTAAAGCTCTACTTTCCCATATTTATTGGAATTTATTTCTGTGCTGAAGGCTCTGAGAGTCCTTTAGCAAACTTACCTGGTTGATAAGTTTATGTGGCAGCTGTCAGTAAAGAGCATAGTCAACCTCACTGGTGTACCTACCAACCTGGTGTTGTTGGGTGTTGTTCTTTCTGTTTGTTTGCAGATAGCACACAAAAGGATAGCATAAGGATAGTGGTGTTATTTGTGGGGGTGTGGGAACTAGTTTTAAAGAAAAAGGTAGCAGAAGAAAAAAATCACAGATGCTTTAAATGCAAAAATGCATAGAATTGTGACAAAAGGAACCTGACAACAGTAATTGGGAGATGGCAGGGCAGGCAGGTGGAAGGAGCCTTCAAAGACACGTAACTTGTTCTTGATGCATTGGAGTTGGTAGAAGGATGCTCAATTGAGGGCTAGTGTGGTCATAATGGTGGAGAAAATTATTTCCATTAAACTAGCTTAAAGTCAAGCATGTACTTCTAACCATATATGTAAACGTTAAGATTTGAACCTCTCTATTTTGGTTCTCACATAGTTTTAACACCTTACAGCAAGTCCTGAATTCATAATATGAAAATTTTAGCACCTTTATGTAATTAATTAAATAAGGCCCAACTTCCCTATTACTGATTGAGCTTCAGGTGATAAACGGTGACATTTTCATTAATCCTCTTTATCACAGCCTTTATTGCATAAGTGTGAAGAAAAAGAATGAAAGATAAACAACCAGAAGATTGATCAGAGTTCTATGTCTAAGGGGCATATTTCATCAGTTAGAAATGTCAGCTACCTAGTACCATGAGGCAGTGTGTACTGTAAGTTACGCAAGCTCCCAAAGGGAAATTGTCTTTGTTCAACATGGCCTTCTTCCCCTCATACACCTGATTAATATTTTTGCTGATATTGTAAAGACAGCTTACACGGAAGTGCAGTGGCAGTTACTTGTTTCTTGAATTACTGCAGAAACTGGATGTAGAAGTTTATCAAATTGATGGAAACTGTGGTAATTGTGATTCCATGTGATATACCTAAAATCCTTTTTTGACAGAAATGATCTGTATTGCCACTCTCCCATAATAGAATAATTCTGAAGTTCCAAAAAAAGGCAAACATCACCCAAGTCTTAACATCAGTTTACCAAGGCTTATGTTTCTTAAATACCAAATATCTGCATTTTTGTGTGTATGCTGTAAAAATGATACAGTTCTTTTCCTTGACATATTGATAGTCATTTCTTCCCTCCCTTCCTCCCCCCCTTTCCCCCCTTGGAACATGGATGCTGTGATTCCTGGTGGAGAAGAAGGTATATGCTTCCCTGTGGAATGTTCTTCTTTCTACGTGACCTTCTTTATGCCAGTTGTCAGAAGTGCATATTAGAAGCTGTTCCTTTAATCAAATAAGTATATAAGCAGATATGCATGTATGTAGAGAGGTACAGAGAGGTTTGCACTAACTTAATCTCTTTTGCAAGCCAGTTTTCCAGTCTTAAAACATGAAGTTATGCTTTAAGGTGTTACGTTGCAGGCTATAAGAGCTCAAGTACTTTTCTAGAGGATCAGACAACATGTTTGTTTGCTTAATTCTCTAGTAATAACCTTTTGGGGTACCTTAACCAATGCCAAACAGCTTCCAAACTAGTATTTTTTCCCCTCCACCAGAGTTGACTTTTTTTAAGGCTCTACCCGATAACATGAATTATTGAATACATTGAAATAACTGAGAAACATTCTGAAATGCAGTTTGTGCACAATACTTAGGCTATCAAATATTTTGTCTTTGAGGCAGGAAAACAAAGAAGGACAAATTCTTTCATATTGAAGACATAACAGCATACATAAAATTTGAGCGTAGTAGCTGAACTCTTTAAAAAAGTAGAAAACAAAATCATGAAGAAATATGCTATAGGAAGTCAGCGACTTGAATTTCTCATCATAAGAAAGGCAAATTATTGTTCAACAGGGAAGTTGGATGCTTTTGGTTTTGATAGTTTGGCTGAGACAAAAGGCACCTATTGTTAGCTATTTCCCTTTGGCATAATTCTTCCAATGGGAAAAATAAATAAATAAATGCAACATCCAATAATTTGAACATAGTTATTTCACATTGGTCACATTTTAACATCATTGCATTAAATGGCTTTTTCGTAGGTGTTTGCCTCGTATTCAAAATACTGAGAACATGTGGAAAGGGAAGTACAGATCTCCTCCCCCCGGTATCTGATGACAGGGTGTATGGGAACAGCACAAAACTGCACCATGGGAGGTTTATATTGGAAATTAGGGATTTTTTTTTTTACCATGAGGGTGGTCAAACACTAGAACAGGCTTCCTAGTGAGGTGGTTGATGCCCCATGCCTGTCAGTGTCCAAGAGACACTTGGATAATGCTTTAACTTCCAGTTAGCTCTGAATGGTCAGGGAGTTGGACTAGATGATCTTTGAAGGTCCCTTCCAGCTGAACTATTGTATTTTTTTTCACACCAAATTTATAAAACTTCATTCTCTTGAAAAATACAGGGAGTTGTTGCCAGACCCCAGGTGCCTCCTTGTTGGACTCAGGACAAAATTACAGTGCCTAGACATGTTTCTTCTTAATGAAGTGTCCTTAGCCAAAATGGTATCAGCTGTCTTTTACTCAGCCGGTCTGGTAAAGGAACAGATGGGCAGGAGTAGCAATATTGCAAGTATTTTTGTGATGGGAAGTTCATAGCACCATTTTGAGTTTTAACTTAATTAATGTGTATCCCATCACCCTTTATTTTGGGAATCATGTATAGGTTAGAATTCTAGACTTCCATGCCCAGAATTTGTTTTCTTTTGAAACTTATTAGTAACCTCTGCATCTGTTGTTGTTGGATGGGCATCTACCAAATGTTAGGATTGTTTTTAATGTGTTTGTCGTTTTACCACAATTAACAGTGGTTTGCCTTTGTTCAAGGCCAGTATTCAGTGAAGAAAATACAAACTTGATAGGGGCTTTGACAGTGAACTTAGTAGGATTACAGTCCTTAAGTTGTATTTACGTGTTTGATTGTCAGTACACACATAAGCACTTTCCTGGATGCCACAGAGTTCATCTGCGTTTTTGAAATCTGAATGATTTTGTATGTAAATTCTGATTGCAAGGCTGACAGATGGTTTTAGTGTTTTCCTTTATGATCAATTGTACCTTTCCTAGAACAGAGATTGCATTACACAAGTGAATGAAGGAATTCTTATAAATTACTTATAAACCTTTAGACTCAACTAACATAGTTTGACACAGAAATATTTTGTTAATACAACATATATTCCATATAAAGTATAGCAGCTAGGAGACTACCTCCAACTCCACTCTTGTTTGAATTTGCTGTCTTTAGATGGCTTTTATAGTACCTGCAGAACACAGCTCATGGTAACACTCACAAACAAGAGAAGGAACACTAATACACCCAAGAAAAAATATTTAAATATTAATTTAAGGGATTAAGGAAAGGTAAAAACGAGCAAGAAGATTAATTATGTTTTTTAAAAAAACTGTAGCATATAGTGAAAGAATGTACTGTAATTCTTTTGTGAGCTATGACAGATGAGATTTTTACCACTGCAGCAGTGTAACATTTGCTTTAAGGACAGCTTAGTTACATAAAATACGTATATGCTTTTATTTCATTGTGAGTGAATTATGGATTGCTTTACAAATAAGTATAATTAACTTGAGTAGTTCATAAAATGCTTCCAATTCATGTTTGTATCTTTAAATTTCAATTTAAAATTTTAATTCAATTTAGTATGGACAGTTTTTTGAATAGACCCACAAGATACCCAGACTACTGCTTATGCTGTAGATCTGATAATAGTTCAGTGGGAAAAAAAGAGATTAAAGAAAGCAAAAACATTGCCACTAAGAAATCAGAGCGTTACGCAGTAGCTTTGCAAAAAAAAAAAAATAATAAAAAAATAAAAAAAACATGCTTGGAAATGAAAAGGCTTTTTTAAGCTCTGTGCACATGCCCTCCTGTCCTAGGGCTAGGTGCCAAGAAGGCCACACCGGTCCCTGCTGTGCCGTAGTGCTGCCCGATGGGGGAATGGGGTTTCCCGGGCCCAGTACCGTTGTGGAGTAGGTGCAAGGGGTGCTGATGAGGGCGCTGTGTCGCTCCCTGCAGGCACGTCAGTGTCTTGGCGAGGCCGCCATTTTGCGAGGCCGCCATTTTGCGAGGCCGCCATTTTGCGGCAATGCTTCGCCTCGCGTGAGCGTGGCGCACCTCCCCTTCTGGCACGTTCTGCAGCTGCAGCGGGTTTATGGCATGGTTGGGTGAGTTCTGCTCAACAAAATATATGGTAGCACATTTCTTCTTATTATTATTATAATTTCTCATTATTTCTTATCACTATAAGGAGGCGCTTCCTTTTTCTGGAAGTTGAGTTTCTTTGGATTTGGCCTAGGCTTTTCTGAATAGTGAGCTGTGTGGTCCTGAGGAGAAAACTGCCCAAGCAGTGCATGGCACAGAGTATAGGGCAATTCAGATGTACAAAAACTAAAATATCTGTGGTTAATTATTTATTTTTTATCAACTTATTTATGTCAAGAGATGTTACTTAGCCTTTTGCAAACACTATGCTTAATGGCCTTGTTTTTTGAGACCTAGTTTTCTGAAGTAAAAAACAAACAAAAAAAAACACATAAAAATCCATGAGGCGATTATATAAGAAAGTACAATATACTTTTTTATTGTTTGCTAAGTGATCTGTTTTAATATATATATATATTTTTAAATGATTTTATACGAGTAATAATGAGCTCTTGGGAGCATATGTGAATGGATGGTCACCAATTAAGGATTTGTAGTCGAGGTTATGGCACTATTTTTGTCAATATTTGCCCTTAGGTTGTTGTTACTATTAAATCTTAAACTGCTCACCGATGGAGTGGTAAGGCAGGCTTTCTCCTCTGGATTTTTTTTTTTTTTAAATGCCTGATCAGTGGAAACAGGACAAGAATAAAGGTCCTTAAAATAATAATAAAAATATTAAGGTGTATCATATCTTGTGAGCCTGTAAAATGATTGTATTCTTAGTTCATAGTAGATAGAATTAATGCACCTGCATTCTGTGATTATTTCTTGCCTTGAAGAAGGCAATATGAAAGGCTCTGTCTTGCTTTCTGGTAAGCATTAAGGTGCACTTTTGTACAACAGTTTCTCTGAGTTATTCTTTATTTAAATTCCAGGAAAAAATGAGTTGTCAACATTGTAACTGTTGGAAAGTTTAAGGAAAAAATGAGCCATCCAATTAATTCTAAGTGTAAAAATGAACAGTTACCTGATAGTAACATTTTTTTCCTGTTATTAAATGTGCTGTGAGGGTGCCACACCATTTAGCAATTGATTGGCATTACTGTCCCGAAAGTGGCAAGCAGATGACAGAGGTGTATGACTTAGCGAGTTTGTGTTGTATCTGGCTGGCAGTGCTTTAATGGCTGAACTTTACTAGCTTTTTAGAAATCCATTCACTCTCAGAGCAAACCTTAGACTGGCCTGGTCTATAGATGAGAGTTCTGCTGACCGGATATACAAAGAATGCTGGGCTGCAGCACTTGCAGTACAGAGGAAGAAGATGAACAATGTCTAGGATTTTTGGATTTTTTTTTAACCTAGCTGTCAAGCATCAACAACAAGCAAATAAAGACTTCAAAACATTGTGCTTACTGAAAGAGCCTTGTTGTGTAAATGAAGAAATAATACTTTCATTTACTTCCAAGGATAGGCAAGATTTCATCCAAGTAAGTGTGCCTTTGTTGTGTGTGTATGTTTTTATTTTTATTTTTATTTTTTTTGAAGCACAGGTGCTTATGCAATAAACATACAGTGACCTTTTATCAAGAGGGCCTTCTTGTAAAAAACAAACCAAAAAAACCACCACAAAAAACAACAAACCTCATCCTCCTTCCCCATCTTAAAAATATTCTACGGTAGTAATTAACGAGAATCAAATCGTAGTTGAGAGTGGATTGGAATATAAAGTAACTGTTTTTTTTCATGGGGAAAAACAACACCACCACAAAACAACAACAACAACAACAAACAAACAACAAAAAACAACCAACCAACCAAAAAACGATTCCAGACATTTGTGCTGTTGTACACTTCCTGTATTGCAGAACCAGGTCCTCAATGTTAGGTAGTGTAATGAATTGCCATACTTTCTGCAAGGGAAAAGTACTGTGAAGGACTGATGCTGATATGGATTAAATTTTGAAGGTATGTTTTGTTTTTTTCTGATCCTTGATTTTCTCTGATTATCTATGGATGTGTTGTTTTTTGATAAACACATAATTTTTTGTAGGGGAGTATTTCTATTTTGAACTCATTTAAGAAGTTTTACATGTTTTACATTTTTTTCTCTCAAAAAAAATCATTTTATATTTTTCTTCTCATGGGTCCTACTTCAAGGAATTTAAGGCATTTACACTGCAATAAAAGTTAGATATTTTTGGTATTCAAAGTGATCACAGTGCTGAAAGGATGTCCAAATTCAAGTCTGTGGTTTGAATTAAATAGCAGATTGGCAGAAATCTCAAGTAGGTTTCCCTTTTCAATTCCCTTCCCCTCCAATCTCACTGTGACTTTGGGAGCATCTTTTTTTTTAAAAAAAAGTTGTTCTCGTATATAATTAATTATGTACAAACTATAATTCTGTTTTCCAATATTACATAAATTTTGTTCTAAAATGGTGTAGTGTAGGGTATAAAATGAGAATTTAATTAGGGACTTACCTTCGTCAGCATTTCATAGGAAGCTACGGAGCTGCTGATGTATATTAATTGTTTCCAGTAGGAATCACAATTGCCAGTTCTTCTCAGCCATCCATGCTGATGTAACAGATTGTTAAGGAAATGTATTAAGTATTTGAAAGTATTTTAAAATCCAGTAGTTCCATTCTTAGACCTTTGTACTAGCCAAAAGCAGACATGTATGCCACAGGAATAGAAAAAATACTGTGCTTGCTATACGCAAGTGTTCTATATTCACAATTTCACAGAATGGTGCTACAAAATAGCATATTTTTCTGGAACAAGGTAGAATGTAAAGATTCTACAGGAAAGAAAAACAACTAAAATTACATTATTAAGCTGGTCAAAGTATTTTTATTTATTTACTTATTTTTCTGAAGAGAAAGGCAGTAGTAAAGGAGCTGGGATTTTTCTGTTCCTAAGCATCAGCATGGTGGTGGATGTGTCCCGAATTGTGAGTTCCCACCTCATTCTCAGAGTTGAGATCTCTGTAATCCTTGAAAATGTTGCCACAGAGGATAAGTTAATTGAAGATTTCCAGTTTTATGCTACAGTGTTGCCAATTCTACACCAAACTAAGGCTTATGGGTCTCCAGACCTAAGAGTCTCCACAGAAGTTGAGCAACCCATGGGTTTGAAGGAATTCGGAACTCTATGGTGACAGTGAAGAAAATCTAGACTGTCAGTGCATATCTAGAGTTGGTAAGAGGCAATCTTGTTAGCTTTTGTTTTCTAATAGCAGACACTGTTGTGAGTACAGCATGTTCTCTAAGTAAATCACAGTCACTTGGGAGCAGCACCAAACTTGGATGGTTTATCCTGACTTTGCACTTGGAACAAGTGCCGTCACCAATTTCTATACTGTACTGCATTGTACAGTGTAGGCATGCCGTTGAAACTGACAACCTTTGGGCTTGTGGTTGGTGCAGAAAGCTGGAAATTTTGGAGCTCCAGGTTGTAGAGCTGGCAATTTCAGAAATTCCAAGATCTGAATTCACCGAGCAAATTATGTATCTTGGCAAGTGTCTGTCAGAAATCTGCCAGGTATGCTGGGTTTCACTGGAGTTATAGCTGTGTTTTGAGATAGCTGAGGTAGCACATGTCTGAGAGACATATGGGTTTGGGAAAATTGACATTTCCAGCTTTTAAAAGCACTTGAGAATTCTAAAGTAAATTAGTCTTTAACTAAGCCATAATGAGATGTTAGGGATAAATTCTGATTTTTGGACAAGAATGTTACGTTTTTAATTGTTAGAAAAACATTTACTTACTGCCTCTCTATTTAGTCTGCACTAGCAGAGTTCTGGTACAAGTAAATCCACATATGTAGTGAGTCTGAATAATTTTTCCTCTAAGCAGTGTGTTGTGGCAGACAAATGAAGTAGAATTTGTTTGCTTTAATGCTAACAGATTCATCTGATGATGTTAACTGACTTTATTTTTCTCAATACTAGCATGAAATTTCTTATGACAGTAGGGTTTATAGAATTGTAGAATCATGTAGGTTGGAAAAGATCTTTAAGATCAAGTATGCTGAGGTCCAGAGAGAGAATCCTTAGCCTAGTTTTACAGCTGCTTTTAATGTTACCAAAACTTAATGAGGTTCTGTACCAGGCATGACACAGAGAAAAGCAAATTATTCCTGAAATGCTATTGGACAGGGTTCTCACACATATGCTATCTTTGCCTCAGAATATTGTGTTCTTTATTTTACATATTTATTTTGGTCAAGACCCCAAAGATGCTGTAGGACTTGCTTTTCAGGGCCCAGGATAACATTTTGGGTGGTTGCGTGGGGCACAGGATATATTTCCAGTCACCTAGTGGTTGCTTCCACCATTGTAAGTACATGGTGCTTGCCATTGTGAGTTTGAGGGGGTGTGATATAATGAATTTGCAAGACCTCCACATACTTGAGTTTCAGCCATCATCCTCTGTACCAGACAGGCTTTAACCACTTGGTTTGCTTACGTTTCACATTCATGGCTAACTTGCACAATAGTTGTCTTTTAGGTGAAACAGTTGTTAATCTAATCACCTACTCTGAGGGTGACAGAGAACTCTGTTACTTAGGCATAAGGTATATAAAGTGAAATTGTAACACTCAAGTGCTGAGTCTCACTCTTTGCATAGCAATGTAGTATGAATTTCTAATACCCAGCCAAAATGTTTTAACACAATAAACATTCTAAAGTGACTAGTCAACTACAGCTTGCTTTTTGAAAAAAAACAAAAACAAAACAAAACAAAAAAACAACAACAACAAAAAACAAACAAACAACAAAAAAAAACACAACGTTTATGGATTTTTAAAAGACTTCTAGTTTAGACAATGAAGTCCAGTTTGTTTTGGTTCTAAAGTGGCTTAACATAACTTCCTAATACTTACATCCTTGGCAGCTTTTTGAGAAAACTGTCATGAATTGCGTCATTACCAGGGAATATGTAAAACTGAGGAGTAAGCAGTGGAAGCATAAAATTAGAAACAGTCTTTCTCAAATACTGTATTAAAAATACCATGGCAGTTGACTAAAGTAAAAGAAAGTGCAGTTGTAAAAATGGAGTTTCTTCCATCCTAAAAGTTACTTTTTTTCTGTGGACAAGATAAAATATGACACAGCGGGGACCAGTGAACTGTGTTGGAGTAGCAGGAATAGGTTCATAAGTATTAAGGCACAGCTGTACATGGAAGGCCATTCATTCTAGCCCTCATCCTCTTCAGAATTTTGGATGGGAAAAGTAATTTTTTTGGACTTGGGCTAGCTAATTCTGTGTAATTATTTACATCAAATAACAGAAGCTTTTGGTAGCAGATCATCATTGAATTATTGTTAGAAATAGAGTATTAAAATATTGATAAATGGAGATAATGCTTTTAATGCTTTTTTTTTTTTTTTTTTTTTCCCGGCACCTGGGCCATACAACTTGTTGCGTGAGTTTTGAATAACTGTAAATTAACTGTGTTTTTGTTTTGTTTTTGATCTCTGGTAGTTTCTGTGACACTATGGAGGACTATTTCTCAGGTAGTTCTTGGTCTACTTTAATATAAGAGTGATGCATATGTAACACAACTACATCAGTGAAGGATTATGGAAGCTAGCAAGTATAGTAGTTCATCTAAGGGCCTTGCAGGACCTCAATATGATTAAAAGGTCTACTGGATCTCAGTATCCCAACCACCTGCCATCTTGTGCCTTTGTCAAGGCAGCCTGTTACGGTGTGTTGACTCTGAGCTGTACTGCGGTCAGAGTTTGTTCTTTTTCTTTCATCTTTTCAAACTTGTTGAACTGTGGAACCTTGTAGCAGCTTTTTTTTTTTTTTTTTTTTTTTCTTTTTCTTTTTTCTCCTGTAAAGGAAGCTGTATCTCCATTGTGTGCAGTGAAATACCAGACACACTTGAACTTCCACATATTTTGTGTTTTCTTTTACATTCTCAATATAAGGTATATTGATAAGACTCTTTTAGTGGAAAATTCTACAGGTAATAAAAATAACGATCTGTAGATGGCTCAGGGCATAAATCACTCTACTTTGTTAAGTCAAGGCAAATCTTATGGGATCTTTAAGATCTTAAATGTAAGCTTTAAAAAAATAGCTGGACACATGGTTTGAAAGGCTCTGAAAAGCAATAGAAACAACAACAAGGAATGTGCATGAAGCTACAAAGTCCTAAGTTATCTAAATGCTGTGCTGCAGGTATTATGTGGTGAACCTGAAATGGGGAGAGATCATGAAATTTGTTACTGTCACTGCTTTCCACAGCTCCTTTTCTCTGAGTTTTCCTGTTCAGATATGTTCTTGGACAAATTATGAAAAATAATGAAAGCTTTCTTGCAGAGATAGTTTTGGAAAGTTTGACGGTATGGGGATTAATATGTGCTTACAAAAGTTTGTTTATTTAAGGTTGCTAATCTTGCCTGTTCATTGTCAACAAATGAAGATGGAACGAAAATTGTCCAAATGGCAGCTAATCACATCGAGACTTTGTGCCCACAGGTATGACTTTTTCAATTAATTCCATTAGAGTGCACTCAGCATTCACTGTGTTTTTGTTGCACAACATAGATATTTAGACAGGCTGCTTCAGTCTTGCATTGACATTCTATCCACGCATGTTAATGTGCTAAATGGAGACCAAATGATAAATAGAGGGCACATGCTTAGTTAATCCTTTTGTTATTTGTTACTGGTTAACACGGGAATTACGAATAATCTGTATTATTTGGACCCTTTAGAAGTCATAAGAATTGCAACTGAAAAAACATTGTTATGTTTCTGAAATGTAACCTGATTGAATGAACAGTGTACCATGGTAAGCAAATTGGGAGTTCCTTTGCTGTTGGAAAGCACAGTACATATTTTGATTTGAACATGAAATATTAATTATATTTTGCTTTATTTTTTGTGTGTATGTGAATGTCAAAGTGTTAATTCTTCTGATTATTGCCAATCCAAAAGCTTGAGCTTTTGTCTTAAGCAAATGAATGAGAAACAGCACAGCTGCAGATACATTTTTGGTACTTACCTTCTAAAAAGTGTATTCGTTCTATATTTCTCATGTTCTGAATTCTAGATGTGAAAAACTTCTGCAGTTACATTATTATTTTGTTCTGAGCAGAGACATTACTGATTTTTGTGAATCTGATGTGAGTGCTTCAGCCTTGAGGCTGCGTAATTTCAAGATTTAGTTCTTTGAAGAACACTGCAGTTTACACAGTAGCCTAAATATTCTTCCCTTTTTGTGTGTTTGAATGGTAAGGATAGTGGAAATAGAAGGTGAAGAACAAATATTAACAGCATGTTCAATTACAAGCTTGAGGAGTCTTTTTTATACCTGCTGAGTAAACGGCAAGACTTGGGAAAGAGAAATTTATATCAAGAAAATGTGACACTCTGAAAGTGTCACAGATCAGTGTTCTGTCTTACAGAATCACAGGGTGGTTTGGGATGGGAGAGACCTTAAAGCTTCTCTAGTTCCAAACCCCTACCGTGGACTGGGCCCCCTCCCACCAGCCCAGGTTGCCCAAAGCCCCATCTAGCCTGGACGTGAACACCTCCAGGGATGGGGCATCCACAGCTTCTCTGGGCAACCTGTACCAGTGCCTCACCATCCTCTGAGTGAATAATTTATTTCTAATATCTTAATCTACCCTCTTTTTAGTTTAAAGCCATTACTCCTTGACCCTTGATTCACTTCGACCTTGATTCACTACACTCCCTGAAGCGAATCATTGTTTCGATGTCTATTTTTCGAACAGTTTTACAGTTCAGTGTCTTTATACATGCAACTGTATAAAAAGGGGTATTTGCTTTATTGTGTTACTGGTTTTCTAAGATTATTAGCTTGTAAGAAGAATTAATGAACAGCTTCTTCTAGCTGCTTTGTTTCTCCAAGGTACAAGTGCACCTTTACAATACATTATTATGCATCCAGATGTAGCATTTTTATTGAACACATACTCTTCAGTATTCCATCTGGTAGCAGAAACACCTAAAACAGAATTTTGACTACAAGATTGTTGTTTTTGTTTTCCATGGCTATTTAAATTGCTAGGATGTAATTTCCTATAGTAAAATTGATATTTAATGTATTTTTTGCTGTCTTTTTTAACTTTGCTGTGGTGGCTTTATTTTTTTTTTCTCTTAACTTTTTTTAGCCTTGGGTAAAAATGGATGAATTAGTTGAAGATTATAGATCTGTCTAAATGGAAAATGTGGTATGTGATGAGATTATATTACTATTAGTGGTGTGTTCATTGTGCAGAATTTGATGCTTTCTCAGATTAAGATCACTCCCTATGAAAGCAATTGCTGTTTTACCCAAGTAAGAAACAGCAGAGTAAGGTTTCTGCATTTCACAGGAAATCAGATTATGCTATATCATTTAAAAATTCTCCACAGGGAAAATAATTATTTCTTAAGATCCCTACAGGGCCTATCAATTAGAATTTGGAAAGTGGAAATTTGCATGCAGAAATCCCCAATGTTCACAACTCTGTATAGGGTTTTACTCTTATGTGCTATGAAAAACATGTTGCCTGAAGAGAACCACATGCTTTGGATTAAAATCTAAAGAGGTTGAATGCAAAACAAACAAAAAACACCCGAAAAAAAAACAAGACACGTAGAAAATGGTGTGGAGTCTTTGGACTTGCAGATTGGAGCATTAAAATAGCACTGGTGAAAAGGTAGGTAGAAAATTGGAAAGCCCTGGAGGAAACCCTTCTAATTGTTAAATTCATATTGCTTATGTTCTATTAATTATACTGTACTGTACTGAAAATGTAGAGGGCTGGTTCTGAACTCTGATGACCTTTTTTAATCAAGTGAGATTATTAGCAAATATTTAGACTGTTCAATAAATAAATTAAGCAAAGAAAATCTGTTAGAGCAGATATGAAACACAATGTTCGTGAAATTGCGTGAATGCTTCTTGAGGAATGAATGTCAAAAATATTTAATTTTATATCAATAATAGAATGAAGAGAGAAAGAGCTACTTTCACGTGTTTTAGTGAAGGAAAAATAATTTCTGTTCATGTTAATAACTTTTGGTGGAAGCATTTTCTTGAGTGTTGTCAGGTAGGTAAAATCTAAAATGTCATTGTTTTTCTATGTTGGAATCCATATTGCTTTCCTGGTGTGCAAGCAAAATCATCTCATCAAGTCTATGAGAAAGATAAGGAAAAGAATCCACAAAAGCAAACAGTATTGTTGAACATCAAGGGTGCAAATCTGTAGTGTTATTTCCCAATCTAGAATTTGGGTTTGTTCCCCTCACCTTAGTGATACGTTGGAAGAAGTGTCTGGTTCCTTGTACTTTAGTGTCATGGAGTAGGTCAGGATACCTGATAGAGGGTAAACCTGCCAGGGAGATGGAAAATCTTCCTAAATGTAGGACAGTAGAGATTAACAGACACAATGGTTCCAGTTTTTCTGTCTAAATTACTCTAGGAATTTACATTTCCCTCAAATTGAGATGTTGATAAGCTTTCATGTGGCTCAGCAAGTACACTAGTTTCACAGTACGTGAGTATATGAAGAGCAGCTACCAAAGACCAGGCAAGTTAAATCTATTTCCTTTTTAGTGCTTTCTATTTTTTTTTTGTGTGTGTGTGTGTGTGTTTATAAGATGGAATTATGGAATTATAAGGTGAGAGATCATATGCACCTTCTGAAAAGTAGGAAGAAGATGGAGGATGATCACAGATGAACTCCTTTGCTGCTTAACAAAACAATATCAACTAGATTAATTCTTTAAAACAGTTGTTAAGCAGTTGTTAAGATGTAAGGGGGGTGGGGAGGGGACTGCATCTGCAGCCATAGGATGTCCTTGGATACACCTTTTTGCATTAAAAAACTTGTGGCAGGTGGAGCAAAAAAAATTACTCAGGATGCCAACAAACCATCTTGTATCTGTAATCACAAGTCCACAGCCAGTGACCAGTCTTTTGCATTTGAAGAGTGTGTTTTCTGTCAGTGGTTTAGGGAGCTCTGCTGAGGGATCAGCTTGAGGAGTAAGCCTGCCTTCTGCAGCAGGTTCTGAAGGAGGGAGAAAGTAGTGAGAAGAAAACAATTGGTCAAATCTTGGGTGAAGCTGAAAGCTTTAGATCCCTGATTTAACTTGGAATATGGTACAATGTTGAGGGAGATGAGAGAAGCAAGATAAAACAGTAGCCAAGTTAGGTGAAGTTGTGCTGCTTCTCTCTGAAACTCATATCAGTCAGAAGCACACATAATGGAGGTGCTGTGATGGCATAGTGACATTTGATAGTGACATTTTACTTCTTGAAGGAAAGAAAGCTAGTGAGAACCTAGAGTGTTCATTCAAACATTGTTCATGCTCAAACATTTTGAGCGGATGAGTGACCTTGAACTGAAACTTGGACCAGATGTTTGAAATTGGAGATCAGAAGTGGCCAGGGTCTTGAGACAGCAGCTGAGAAAAGCTTCAGTATTTCAGAGGGCTCTGGTTAGAGCCTTTTTATTAGAATAATTAAGGATCCCTAGGGAGATTTAAGAGCAGAAAGATTTTGGAAAAAGCATACCCCAAAAGGTAAATACTAGTTTTACTTCCTTTGAAGCTGAACTTGTACAGATTCGGATCTTGCTAGAGTTTGCTTGCTGCTGGTTACTGAAACACGATTGGCATAGGGGTATTATTTCTTCAGTGAGCCACGTCCATTCTGGTATATGCATTCAAGGAAGCAAAATGCAGGAAAATTACATGGTACAGTATGATCTTTATTTGGTGATGAGTAATCACTCTTATGTAACATTATTCTCAGCTATTAAAAAAAAGGGTACACACACGTATAACTAGAACCTCAGATCTTAGATATTTTTCTTGAGTTCTGTTTTTCTCTTAAGTATTGAGAGATAGATGGAAACCCTTTGGCTATAAAGCTGTTAGGTGAGAAGAAAATTTGAGTAACTAGAAATCCATTAGAGATAGAGTTGCTCTTTGTGTTAAAAGGAAAAAATAAACTGGTTATGTTGTTCTTAATGTTATTCAAAGGGGAGCTCAAATCATACAATTTCACTTATGAACTCCTACACTACTACATGAGGGATCTAGCAGAGAAAACCGTGTCAACTCTTTGTCACAGGTTAGGTAGGAAGCAGGGAATTTTGGTACGCTACTGATGTGTAAGGATGACTCGGAAATTTCCACTGTTTCTTTTGATACATGTGTTTTTATGCTCTGAAATTTAGACTCAACTTCCTTCACTCTGAAAATTCTCAGGGAGAAAAGATAAATGATCTGGTCATTTTTATTATTTTTATTTTTATTTTTATTTGCTTCCCTGAAAACAGCCCTGTAAGTATCCTGCTCTAAATCATGCTGATTACTTCTTTGGTTTGCAGTGGATTAGGACCTTTTCTAAGTACCCATCTTGTCTGGGTTTATTCTAATATGATGTTCCTTTCTGTATGAAATTCAGTGGAGAAATTTAATAATCACAGAACTGCTACTTTTTAAGTGAGGACCCTCCCCATTCCCACAGAAAGCATCAAGATAGATTTGCCAGGATTAATTAATGTACGCAAAAGCATCTGATAAGCATCATATTTCAGTGCAGTTTTCAATGTAAAATTTCATCCTTTTCACAGTCCAAATCAAAATGCTTATTTCTGGGCAGGTGCCCATTGTCTTTTAAGTAATTGTTTGGATAATGCTATTTAACACAATACATTGAAGTAAAGTCACAAAGCAAATTCTACTCTGTGTAAATTCTTAATAAAATGGCAGAGTTCAAAAATGGATTTTAGACATGGCAAGATTCCAAAGTCTTGATGATAACCATCTCTGAAAACAAAGCTACAGCTCTTATGCAAGCCTGCTGGTTGTGCTCTGGAACAGACGATGTTCAAGTATGCTGTTTTGACCTATGCTACCATAGTACTGATGTCTGACATTTAAAGTGTATAATATATAGGGTTTGTTGTTACAGTTTGTGTTTATTTTTATATTTGCTTTTCTTTCCCCTCCTACAATACATTATATATATGTATATATTATATATATATATACACACAGTAATGAAAAGAGCATAACACTTAACACATTTGTGGAAGACACAGCTTGAATTCTTGGTACTGTCTTTCCTTGCTGCTTCAAACTTCATATGCTGTTAGTTATTTTTAACGTAGTTCTGTATGTGTCTATTAAAATACCACTGAAGATAGAAACTGCATTTTTGGCTGTGTGAATTTGTGAATAAATCACTGTGAAAGTTCAAGTAACATGGAGAGCTACTGAATGTGGGTGCTATTGAAAAGCATTTAGATACAGCTATTATGAGGCATAGTCAACGTGGGTTCTTGAAAGTAATGTCCTGTCTTAGGACTTAGGTCTATGATAACGTCACCTGTTTATCATATGAAGGGAAGGCAGTGGATGTAGTCTTTCTGGATTTTAGTAGGGCCTTTGATACTGTGCCTCACAGTATCCTTCTGGACAAATTGTCCAGCTGTGAGATGAACAGGTACATGCTGTGCTGCATGGTGAACTGGCTAGATGTTAGAGCTTAAAGGGTTGTAGTGACTGGCTCTACATCTGGGTGGTGGCCAATCACTCGTGATGTTCCCCAGGGCTCCATTCTAGAGTCAATTCTTTTAAACATAAGTGATCTAGATGGAGGAGTTGAATGCATCCTCAGCAATTTTGCTGATAATACTAAACTGGAAGGTGCTGTCATCTCCCTGAAGGGTCAAGAAACGTTGCAAAGGGATTGAGATAGATTGGAACACTATGCAGTCAGTGATGGCATGAAGTTCAGCAAAGCAAAATGCCAGATTCTGCACCTGGGATGGAGTAATGCTGGGCATAGGTACAGTCTGGGAGACGAGTGGCTGGAGAACAGTCCTGTGGTGATCTGGGGGTGCTGGTCAGTAGCAGGCTCAACATGAGCCAGTAGCATGCCCTCGTAGCCAAGAGGGCAAAACACATTTTGGGGTGCATTAAATACACCATAGCCAGCTGGTCAAAAGAAGGGATTCTCCCACTATATTAAGCATTGTTGCGGCGTCACCTTGGATATTCCGTGAAATTATGTGCTCCACAACATACAAAAGGTCCTTGAAAGCATCCAGAGGAGGACAACAAAGCTGGTAAAAGGACTGGAAGGCATGAGGAGAGGCTGAGGATGCTCAGGGGTTGTCTAGCCTGGAGAAAAGGAGGCTGAGAGGTGACCTCGTTGCTCTCTGCTACTTCCTGAGTAGGGGAAATGCAGAGGGAGGTGCTGGTTTCTTCTCCCTGGTCACAGCCGCAGGATGTGTGAGAATGGCACAAAACTGTGCTGAGGGGTGTGTGTCTGTGTGTCAGACTGAATTTGAGGGAAAATCTCTTTACTGTGACAGGGATTGCACAGATTTCTTAGCGAGGTTGTTGATGCCTTGTGCTTCTCAGTGCTCAAGAGGCACTTGGACAATGCCCTTTAGAAAATGCTTTAACCTTTCGTTAGCTTTGAAGTGCTGAGGCAAGTTGGACTAGATGGTGTCTGAATTTTCCTTCCAACTGAACCATTCTGTTCCATCAGAGTAAGCAAGGTGTAGAACTGATCCATGGAGCGTATTTATACATCTTAGGTTTCCAGGCCATTCAAATACAGATCTGGGAGCATCGTCTTCAACGTTTTTCTTTGTTTGGCTTGTCCCAGCATAATATATGTTTTTCAGTGTTATCTTGACTGTCCAGAAATTACTGTATGCAGTATTTGGAGATTACAGAACTGCTTCTTTACTGACACATGCATCTGCAGTAAGGAGAATGTAAAAAATGGAAGACTCTCCATGATAAACCAGTCCTTGCAGCCCTCTTCTCTTTGAATTTTAGTAATTTCAGCACTGTTGTAGTGATACTTTCTTTCCTGTCTCTCAGCCGGACAACCCTAAACCTGTTTGTTATGTAATCATAACTTGTTTGTGATTCCTATATATTTTGCTCCAGCTTTAAATGTGAATGTTCTATAAATATATTTTCTCAAAATCAAACATCTCATCAGTGTTTTTTCCCTTATAGAAACCAACATGGGAATTTAGTCTTTTCCTTTGAGCTGTGTTTTGATTTACACTTAAATTGTTTAGCTCTTCTGGGCTGATCCAGATAGATGGGTATGATTTGCTTCTGTATTATTATTTGGAAAGTTTTTACTTATGCAACAAACCTGAAAATAATCCCTCACAAAAATGAGACTTCATAGCTAACAAGTGGGCAGTATACTTCAGATGTGTTAGATTTTTCAGATACTGAAGTTTACTTATGATGCTATGGATTTTTGAAACGAACAATCTACATTTCTTATATGTTTGCTTTTTCATGAGGGAAAATCAATCATCCATTTTCTTATTTGTTTTGATACATAAAATGGTGGAAGCATACACTGAAGAAGCTTTTTATTAGTGTCATAACAGTTCTACAATATCACTTGAATAACCACAGTTGTTTCATCGTCTTGGTGGAACAAGCTGTGTGGCATTTCCTTTTATCTGTCTTAATGATATTTTCTACACATAGAGCAGTCTTGTGCAAGGGCAGAAGTAATGGGGGGGAACATGGTAAATCAGTGAGTTCTCTACCATCTGCTTTCAAAGAGATAAAACAGATGTTAGTATCTCTAACAGTATCAGACATCTTTTTAAGTACCTTCTGTAGTCTTTGAATTGAGAGATTAATTAAAAGTACATATCATGCCTTAATAATATTTCTAAAACCAAAGCAAAGATGTTCTAGTGAAGCAATACATTCTGCTTGTAGCTTTTTACCATGTTACCAAAGTTCATGCACAATGATGCTGAAGTTAATGAAGAAAATCTTATTAACCTTAATAGCTATCATAGTCTGCTTGAATGTTCCTATATTTAATTCCTTCTCTTATACCTTTGTTCCACAAGCAGTTTAATCTGTCATACATCATCAGTGCTGCTAGAGATTTGGTCTCTCTTCCTACTCTCAAGCTGTGATTTCTGCCTCCTTCCCTTGTGACTGAAGTAGCAATTGTAAGTATTCAGCCATATGTATCAGGAAACTGATGCCACTGAGAATTAACTTCAGAAGCAAGCAAGAAGGTTAGTTTTCATTCAAGTCAGTTGTCTGATATGGTTTGCCGTATGGATGTATGAGCACTCCTTACTGGCTCAAGCGAAAGATTGAGAAAAGGAAGTCTAAACAATGGGACGGCCACTGCCTTCAGTGGCAGTACAGACTAGTGCTGGGTTGAGCTGATAACGAAACACCTTTGGTTTTAGAATTTTGATGTTTGTTACCAGTATCACAAAACGCCTGTCACCAGCTACTGTGAGACATTGTGTGGAAGAAGTTTTTACTCCAGTCCTCAAGTACCATAATATGTGATCCTGTTTTGCATGGATAATCCTTTGTACCATCAGAATGCTGATCTACAGTGCAGTCTGTGGCAAGCTGCAGGAAAGGAACATGTACAAGAACATCCATGCTCCAGAGTTTTCCAGTCCTACCATCTGACAAGGACTGAAAATTAGAAAATATGAAAACCTTCCTCATTTCCTCTAGCATTATTTATTGGAATTAATAGATGTAGGCTGTTACCTTTTCCTGTTTGTGGAGACTGAAGTCCATCGTTGTAAAAAGATGGTAAAGCTTGTAGCATTTTTAATTGGTTGGTATACTATAGAGTCTTAATGCTGTGGGCCAGCAAAATGTTTTGGAAGGCCTAGTGCTTAATGCTCTAATGCAAATAGAATTAGGCTTTAACTTTTTCAGTAATCAGTTTGAAGGAAAATAAAAAGTAAACTATGACTCTTAGATTCCTCTGAAAATCTCATGTGCATTGTGACAGCTTGGCTATTTTGTGATAATACTTGGAGAGAGGATAATTAACTATGCAATGCCTTGAGGTTTTCTGTCATAGCTTTCATCTTCCAGCATCTGTTGTGTAAGAATAGAATCCTCAACAAATTCTTAGTTCATAGTATCAAAACAGAAAAAGTACCAACTATACACGCTGAGTGACCTCATCTTCCTTAGCAGAAGTTGTTGTGTTTCATTGTCTCTTCTGCTTGCCCCACCTGAGGTTATTGCATGTATCGGAAAGCCAGAAGAATAATGGAGTTTTTAAAATTGTTGGAAGGCATTTGTTGTAGATGCATACTGTGCAGAAAGTCTACGAATGTTCTGTAAAGGATGTATTTTTCCCTGCACCTTTAAAACTTGAAAGCCTTCTTCCTAGAAAGGTACTTCTTTTCTTTCTTCAACTTCATCATTTCTTGCGATAATTTTTCCTAAGATGCCACATTTTTTCTGACAGTTCTGCAGCAGAATGCTAGGGCAGAATGAAAGGCAGTAAAACATCATTGTTAGAGACTTCTAATAAAGAACTACCGAGTCTGTGGAGGAGGGTGGTCATACACTAGGAAAGTTCATAGTAGTACATGACAACAAAATAATACTTCTGTTAACAGCTTTATTTTTGCATGATTTTTGGAAGAGAGGGGAGGACAGCAATGAAGAGCTGAGAATATGAATAGCTATTGCATGAGGTAATATAAAAATAGCACAGATGGGAACATTTTCCTCTTGTTGAAGCAAGAAGCTGAAATCACACTGTTCATGTATGGTTTCATCTGACGTTGTTTCATGGCATTGAGCTTATTATTGCGATCAGCTGCTTCCCCAGTTTTGGGATGCTTTTTGGCTGGACTGTTGGATGTCTAATGGGGATCCTCATGGGTGCTTCAGCACCCTGGAGGCAGCTGGTGATGCAGATGGCAGGGAAAAGATGCAAGCACCAAGTCTGGTGCAGCAGTGGGGATGTTGGCGTTTGGCAAGGTTCAGACAACAGCAGCTGCCTGTGAGGAAACCTACAAAACCATTATTCTTGGTGGCTTTTTTGGTGGTTTTCATTATCATTATTATTATTACTAATTCTTTTAAAAGTTTCTCATGTGTTAGTACTGCAGTTTTAAATAGGGGTAGAAATAGGAACTGAATGAGGTAGAGGCAAGTTCAGTATATCTAGCATGGATAGGGTGGGGCTATACTGTCTACCTTCTGGCATGTGTATAAGACCCCATAAGGCTGCAGCTAAGGAATAAGCTTCTGACATTTTCTAGTGTGTTCTGTAGAAGCTTGCAAAGCAAAAAAGGGTCAGGATTTTTTTTTCTTTTTCTTTTCTATGTGCCCACCTTCTCCCTCTGTCAGGGGTAGGCTTCCACCTCTATCAGGGGTGCAGGGGTAGACTGCAGTGAATTTTGGGAATTCTAGCACGTCTCCCAAGAAAGTTTCTGGCCTGGAGACATGTGGTGAGATCAATCTTAGAGTTGGCAAATTCACATTTCCAATGAGCTTCCAAGTTTTTAAAATGTGGTTTTAAATGTTTCCTGTAGAATAGGAGCATCAACTTGAAGGCCGCAGATAACTACCCTTCTTGTGTTCTAATCATTTTTTTTCCTGGAAACCAAAATGCTAAAATGCCATTAAAAAGAAGAAGAGAGTTAACATGATTTGCAAGTGGCCTTTAGTATGCTACAATACTGGAATGACAAACTCCAAGTATATGTGACAATTTGACAATCTGCTACACAAACTAAGAAAAGGCAGTTTAAAAAAAACAGAGAAACTATGCACCCAAATGTGAATGCTGAATACATACCCTCATTTTCAGTTCTTTTATACTTCTGCAACATTTTAAACTGAATGAGAGTGCTTTAATACTACTTTTATTTCTTGACTCAATATTATGTTAGGGTTGCTGTTCAGTCCCTGAAGTGTTAAGGAGTGGGACCTGTATCAGGCAGGACATAGTTGGGTATGGCGTAAGGGAAGCTTTAGACGATGTTTTTTTTTTCTTTCTTTTCTTTTTTTTTTTTCCCTCATTATGATTGCCCCACACCTCTCAGCAGTACTAGGCGATGCTGGGACTTATGCTTATGAGTTAAATTACACAGATTGTTTTTAAAAGGTAAAAGAATATTTATTCTAGTGTAATGAAAACATACTTCTCTGAACCACTGTCAACCACTTTTCAAATGTCAGGAGATAGATATATGCAGGAATCTATTTCATTTCTAGCCTGGAGTATTGGATAAATATTGTTCATAGTATTGTGGCTTCCCCCTCGCCCCACAGTTCTGTTCTTGAGGGAATTCTTTACCTGTGTGTTTGTAATTCATTTACAAGCCTCTTGGCCAGTAGCTTGTAATAACCATGTAGAAATTAAATGTGCCCATAACAGCTGGTACCAAGAAGACCTTTGCTAAATTTGAACAGTACGTTAATACATTCAAAATTTGTTCTGTGACCTTTTCTCAGAGCTTAATTAAAGTTAACTAATACTATCAGAAGTTAATCTTTATGTAACCTCTAAAACTCACTCTCAGTCAACTTTGTCACTACCAAAACAAATGCCTCCAAGTGCTGTCCCTTGTTCTGCTTCAAATAATCTGAAAGGAGGAAGAAAGTTAATTAAATGCTAGTTTTACCAAAATAGAGCTTGCAAATGAAACTTCTAAAATGTTATATATCCTAGATATTTTAACCTTTGCATTTAGTACTGTAGAGATTGCTGGTTTTTTTTTTTAATTATTATTATTATTACATTATTTTTTACTGGAATTTTTGAATATATACCTCAAAGAACAGGTGTCTTAATCTTTTCTGAATATAATGAAAAATCTCATGGTTGATATCCTGTCATACCATCTGTACACCTAGATCCTACTAACTGTTGGTACTTGATAATGCTATTGAGATTATTTAAATTTTTCAGGATACAGTGAGAGAGTAGTATGCTGTGGATGAGACTTGCCCTGTTTACAGAAGCTGAGGGAAGTTTCATGTGGAAGTACACACTTGTCAGTGATCTGTGAATTTTTGATATAATGATTAAAAGATCTCCTATAACTTTTCCATTTCCTTTTAGTTACTTTCATTGGGGGTAGATTGCACTTCTAAAATTCACTCAAAAATGAGAGTAGATTTTATAAATAAATACAGATAAGTAATTCCTAATGTGTTATCAACATGATCTCAATTTTATGTAATATTGACTGAAATACATTTTGTGATTAAATATTTTATATACAGGATACTCAGCTTTTAAAGTTTTAGGAGCTTTTCAAATTTTGTTATTTTAATGGCTTTTTATGGCAGATGTGAAATCAATAATTTCATATCCTTAAGCTGTGTTTTTTGTTTATTTTATTTTATTTTTAATCATTGTAGTGAATCATTGTAGCAAACGAAACATCATCCTTCTAAAGATGAGGATGAAGTAGTCAATCATACTGTAGTTAGGATTGAAAAGCAAAGGATGGCTTTGCTTTGAATTTGTGCTCCTGATGCTAGTCTTTTCTAAGTGTTAGTTCGTGTAAAATGCTCTTGTCTTGTTTACTGCTCAGTAGGGGTAAAGGTGGCAAAGAATGGCCCGTGGGGAAAAGAAAATGAGGGATAGCATGCAAAACAACCAGGAAGGTAATTTCACTGTCAGAAGGCCATTTTTATGGGGACTGCAATCTAAGATTTTTGTGAAGTGTGAATTGAGGTTTTATATAGGAAAGACTTTCCTTTCAGAGACACATTTCTGAAGTTCTTGTTTTTAATGAAGTGGCTGCTTTTGAGATGTTGCGTTTAATTGGAGAATCTACTGCATACAGAAAAGGGAGTTGATTCTTGGGGTAGTTTTTAAGGGCAGTAGAATAATGGCTATCAACTTGAGTTTGTTAGTGCATCAGATGAATTATATTCATGTCCATCTTTGTAACAACTTTCTGAATAGGCAGGATAGTATGAATTACTAATAGCTTATGTATGGATGATAGAAAGGCTGTCTGCAGATGTTGACAACAGTGGAATAAATAAAAAGGATGTCTGAAAACTTCTGTATGGACATATGAACTTCTAAGGTATTACTAAGCTCCAGGGTAAGCAAAATAATTTGGGAACATTTATTCTCAAACAAAGTTATGTGTTACTAATTTGGCTAGGTTCTAAACCACGTGATCCTGGTATACGTTAATTCAACTTTAGCTCTTTCCACTTCACTGTACTAAGTAGACACTAGGGCAGAAGTAGACCTTTTTCTTTTTTTTTTTTTGGAGGTAAATTTCTGTAGCATAGTCGAGAAGTATTAGATTGAATTTGGCTCAGCTCTTACTCTGTCAAGTTGATGGGTTTACCCACTTAATTTTATCAGAAACTATGAGAATCTGGAGCTGCAAATGAATGTAAAGCTCCCCCTATTCAAAAAAAAACAAGCAACCAAACCAAACAACAACAAAAATCCACCCAAGCAATTAAGACCTTCTCTTCATTTCACTAGAGACTAATATTTTTTATCAGTATTTGCAATATCCTTGTATTTTTTTCTGATTTTTTTTTTTCTTCTGCTGTAGTATCTGTCATTTCATACCTTTTCCCTTGCTCTTTTTTTAAGTTAAATCGATGGGATTTTTTGGTAATGTTACTGTAACCCTGTGCACCTTCCATTATTCTGTTGTCTTCTTTTGCCTTGCCTTTAGCTGGATGACTTGTCCTCAACTTAATGGCCAGTCTCACTGAATATTGCTTCCTCTCATTGTGTCATAGGGTTAGATGTCTGTTAGCTTCCATTTTTTAATTTCTAAAATCCAGGAGTAACTGTCATATGCTCTGAGGCAACCCTAATGAGCATTTGTCCTCCACATTTTTTCATGGTAACTCATTATGCCCAGGGGTAGCTTTCTGAAAGATCTGTGTCCTGTGCATGTCTTAAATCTCAGTTTAGGCTATCTATGTTTTTATATAGCAATCAGCTGTTTAGAAGCTAGTTAGTAGGAGGTATGTAGGATTGTGCTATGATCGCTATTATCTTGCTCTGTCTTCGGGCTTCCTTTCCCTTGAGTAATCTGTTATTGTTCCTTTAACTTATTGAGACTGGCTTTGATTTAATGAAGTGTGTAGAGAGTATGCTTTATCTTGTGCTGGATGAGGACATACGTATGTACTGCAGTACAAGTAACGAGAATAAATGCTGTCCTCAGCTAACTTGTGTTTAGGAGTGCAAGGAGATATTTGAAAACTTAGTTCAACTCCTGGCAATAGGCCTAAGCAGTAGAGCAGGAGGAGTAACAATTTTCTGGTAATGTTTACCTGAGCTGTGGGATTTAGAGCACAGAAGTGTCATGTCTGGGACACGTGACAAAGTAATGATAGGTGATAATGACATTAGAACAACCTAAAGATGCTCAAATAGGAAAGAGAGAGGCTTTCTGTAACTGGCCAGCAACAAGTGACTACCCCAGTTTAGATCAAGAAGCAGTGGTGAAGCAATGACTTCCAGATGCATTCTGTTTTCATTGTTACTTGAGGTAGTTTCAGATAATGTTTGATTTATGCCATGAATGATAGTTAGAGTTAGGTAGAAAGGCTGAACTGCATAGAGCCTAAGAAATGGGCTGAAGCTATTGAGCTTTAGCTAAAAAGAAGAGTCGTGGTGAAGCATGTGCTTTTTTTTAAATTTAATTTTATTTTTTATTTTCTTTCTGCAGGAAAAGAGAATTTAAAAAATACCCCTTATTTGTGTGATCACTTGTCTGTTTCTTACGCCATATTGAAATTATCCCATTGTCTAAATTAGACGTGTTTCTGGTTTGTTTTTTTATACACAGTATTTTGTGGCTTCTTTGCCTTTTTTGAAGTCCTAATTATATTTTTTTCTGAAAATCAAAATACTAGCATTGTTCAAGTATTTCAAAGTCTTTTTAAAAATATTCATTATATTATTTCTTCATCAAAACGAATAAAGATTCTTGCC
The DNA here is from genome assembly GCF_011077185.1 of Oxyura jamaicensis. Taxonomy (NCBI): domain Eukaryota; kingdom Metazoa; phylum Chordata; class Aves; order Anseriformes; family Anatidae; genus Oxyura; species Oxyura jamaicensis. The sequence goes on from NC_048898.1 coordinate 4,461,504, forward strand.
AAGTTTGGTTATTCTAAAATCAAGTAAAAAAGTGCAAATAATTCAAAAAAAGAACATGAGGCTGATCTTAAAGAAGAGAATTGTATTACACTGTTTGGATGAGTTCTCGTGCCTGTTAGATTTGAGGTGGATCGACCTCTGAAACACAACACCAGAATGATGAATGCCCCCTTTTTCAATTATGTTGGAATTGTCTTACAAAGACTCTGATGGCTCCACAAGTTTATACAACAGAGTTTTCTTGGTAGGTGCTCCTAATTTAATGAATCTTGGCCTTTGGGGCAGTTCCAGATGGAATCAAGAAAGCTAATAACATGCCTGTATTTAGCCAGGTTTTAGCAACCTCGCTTAGCCCATTGGTCTGTTACTTTTAGATGATTCCCAGACAAAAAATCTGCTCTGTCGTGGTTATGGGAGGATTTCCTTTCCTGTTAAAAAAAAAATAAATAATTGTACAAGTATTGGTCTTAATTGTCTTATGGAATATAGGTATTGTCACATGTTGTGAAAGCTTCATTTAATCAAAGTGGAATTAAGTCTACTTGTAATTGGATATTGAGCACAATTTACCTTGGAAACTGTAAAGGATGCTGTAACCTGAAATAGTTAATTCAAGAATAGCTTCCTTCCTGTAGAATGTTAACTGATTGAACCTGGAACTGTAAACTTCCTGGCTGGAAACTTTAGTTTATCTCTGTGGTTTGTGTTATTCGGGTAGTTGGACCAGATGATATGAGGATTCTGTGTAGCTTTAGAGTACATCAGTCTCAGTGTCAGAGCAAGCTCTGTACTGTTAGATGAAGGTGCCTGCCTGTGCTGTAATTTTTGCTTTTAGTGAAGGTTTCAGGGCTTTATTTCCAGACATATCTGGAGTCCATCTGGATTTCTCAATTCACCTATTTAATAAAGTTGACTACATTCTGTAGCAGTTTTGGTTGTTCTCCCAAGCAGTTTCCTGTTTTTTATGTTTTTCAGGATAAAAATCTTATGGTTTTTATGGTACTGAAACAGCTTTTTATATAGTCATATCACTTTTTTTTTTTTTTTTTTTTTTTTTTGGCAGAGCCAGTCCCCTGGTAAATCAACTGAAACAAAAACAAATAGGAAGAAAAAGACTTGATTGTATTCAACAAGAAATAGGGTTTGACTTTCAGATAGCTTATCATTTGAAGCTTGAACAGAAAAAAATAGAAATTACTTGTACAGTATCTGAGTCTTGATGGACCCATTTTGTAATCAAAACTGTTCAGTTACTGTGATGAATGCAAACGGGGTCAATGTGACCTAAGAATTACTGAGGTGAAATACTGAGCTTCTAGCTGAGAAGATCAAGCATGAGAGGGAATGAACACAGCAAAGTCTCATCTTAGACAAATGTGGTAACTTTAAGAGAGTGTTAGAGGAGCTGCTGTAGGACTGAACAGAAAGGGGCTTTTGTGTTTTGTATTACACCGCTGAAGGTTACTGTGCCTTTGATATTGTTGTCCAAATAAAGAACAGTGAAATTACTACTTAAATGCAGCTATGGAGCATCCATGACGTGATCAGATTTATAGGTGATTTTGGCTTAATGAATGCAGAGTCTATTTAATTGGGTACTAGTACTTGGTTGAAGTTTGTTCCATCTTTGTAGCTTATTTCTTGGACTCATTGGGCAGCAGACACTGATACAGTTGTACAGCTATTGTACTCAATGCTTTATTGCTAGCATGTGTTGTAGATCAGTTGTTGAGGTGCATGGAAGAGAGCAGTACCAATATTTGCCCATTGTGCAGAAGTTTGTGTGCTGCAAAGCCTGGCTCCCCAAGGACTCACCTGAATTCAGCACCTGAATTAGAATCTTTCTGAAAGCGTTAGGTGTCCGGCCATCACAGTATGGTTGAACAGTTGGTTCTGAGAGCAGAGCAATATAGGCAGGAGATACCTGCTCTTGCTGTGTTACCTGAGTGGTAGTAAAGAAGTGGTTTTTGTTGCTTTGTTTTTCTCCCCTCTAATGTTTTTTCTTTTGAAGAGAGTGAAGAGATATTCATTTCTACAAGAGATAAGAGCATATTTTGCATAGCCCTTCATTTTATGGAGGACTCTTTTCTAGGAGCAGTGCCTGTGTATACTGAAGCAAGCAAGTAAAGAACAGAATGGGATATCAAGAAAACACGATGGGCTCTCTTCAGCATTCTTGGCCACCTCGATTAGACTGGGAATGAGATCTATTTATATTTTTAACACCTGTTGGATTTCCCTCTGAGTGGAGTTAGTACTAAAATATGTGTGTCTAATTTCGCATTAAAATTCTGGCATAAGTTAATGTTTTCCTAGTGTTAAAAGCAGTTATTTTCCTCAATTGTTGAGCGAGCCTTACTGCGTTATTTTAACAGACAACCATTATTAAAAAACACTTCCTTTGCCAATGGAAAAACAATATTAAAGCTTCATAATTACATATAGTTGAATGTTAAAATATGTTCAGAGTCAAGTATTATATTTCAAATATTAGTATCTGTAAGTAAGATGGTGAATTAGCTTAGTTTTGAAATGAAGTAGATGTGAGCTTTAACTGTTGTAGAAAGCAAATCTAAAGCTATTTTAATGGGGGAAAATAATAATGATACTTAATAAACGTTTACATTTAAGGGCTTTAGTTAGACAACATAAATAAAATATGTTGGACAATAGTTAATCTTTTTTTTTCTTCAGTGAACTAAAATATCCAGAAAGTTGTGCATCAGAATCAAACTCCAGAAACCTGAACATCTTTAGAAGATTTCAGTTAGCTCTGGGTTAAACAGCATTACTTTGCATAAAGTGAAGTTCTGTATTCTGAACATAACTTTCAGTGAGCGTTGTGGTTTAATATAGGCTATTATCAGATTTTATTTTGGTATGGAACTCACTTGAGGGGTAAATGAAACCTTAAATCCTTTGTGTGCTGCTTTCAGTTCTTGGCAGTCTGACACCTCAAAGACTTGTGTGTCAAGAATGAGAACAGTTTGTAAAAAATTGGTGTTACTATTTAAAACTCTGATTATTTTTTTTTCTAGCAGTACATGTCATTCTCGTAAGTTCAAGATCATTTATTTGTGTAAATAGATAATGTAGTTATGGGTAGATGATAACTGTACTACGTCTTGGTTTTCATGTTTTCTGCATAAAGTTTATCTATATATCCAGGCTGGATGTGGCTCATGGCAACATGCTCTAGTGGTTGGCAACCCTGCCCAGAGCAGGGGGGTTGAAACTAGATGTCCTTTTCAACCCAGGCTGTTCTATGGTTCTATAAATATTAAATTAGAAAACTCAGATGCAGTGTGCTCAGTAATGAGTAACTTCGAGATTGTCTTTATTACCTTACATCATACCTTTTTTCTTCCTATTCTGTATGTATTATTTTTTACCTTCATATTCACTCTTTATTTCATGAGAATCTTGCGTTATGCTACTATACGTAATTAGCAGAACATTTTTTCAGCCTTTCTTTTTTTTAAATTTGTGGCACTATGTTCAATTCACAAGATATTAATAAAAAACTTTTTTGAAGTGAGAAATAGTAATTTTCTTGCCTTTTTATTTATTTATTTAGCACAGATCTCTATTGTTAGGTATTATTTTCATGAGTCTGCTATGAAGTTGACTACATGTGATACATGTGGAAGTGTTAATTTTATTGTAGTATATATATTTTGTATTGCATGTTTTTGTAAGAGGCTGAAAAAGAGGTTGGAAGACAACCTGTTGATTGATGCAGCTGATGCATTACAGGCCAAATTGGAATTGTGCTTTCCCTGAAAGCATCTTGGTATGAAGCCTGCAGGCTGGGACAGCAGGCAGCTGAGATACTGAAAGCAGGGATCTGTGACATAAGCATGGAGTGAGAAACTAGAGAAGGGAGCAAAGGGCTTGCCTATAAGGAGAGAAATGAGCTCTTGACCAAGGTTTTGTGATGCTAAAAATATTACTTTCACAGGGACTGTGAAGAGTGTGGAGCAATTTGTACAGTTGAGGAAGCCACTAAGAGTTTTTGGAATAGAAAACTAGGCTGTGAAGATGCAGAGATAAGTGATGGTATTAGGTTTCAAGGGTTTTTTAATTAAATTGTCTACTGAGATGATCTGAGTTTTTTTATTGGAGAACCTGTGGAGAACTAAAACCTTGCTTGAGCTTACTGCGTAAGAGCAGAAGGATAAATTCTCCTGTTCGCTTTCCTTTGGCAAAAATTGGAAAAGTTTGGTATCATTTGGTTTGTTTCTTCACAAGAAAAATGTGTGTCAGTTCTAACTGAAGAGTTTGCTGGAATCAGAAACCCCTTTACTGAGTATTTAATATTTATTGCAGAAGTGGCACAGGGTACAAAATCTTAAGTATCTGTTAATTTTTAAGTGCTCACTTCATGTCTGAATTCTCTATTAATTTTCAAGATTGTGCAGTCAGTACTTAGAGTGCTTATTGGCTAAAAGCTAAGCCTGTCCCTTGTCCCAGAGACCCACCTCCTTCCTCATTTGACTAGCCTCCTTTGAACCCTGTGGTGATCTTTTCTATTGCATTCTGCTCCAGATCTGCTTTGAGTATTGATCTAATTCTTTTTTATGACCTTATCTAACCTCAATGTGACCTCTTTGCTTCTTATCCTACTGTCCTCCTGGTTCTTCTCTTGAAGACATTCCTATCAGATGTGGTGTCACATCCCACTGGTCATCGGTCCTACTTCTTTCCACAGAAAGAGACGGTCCCTTTCTGCTCTAATGGTCAGAGCTGCTTGTGAAGAACAAGTGTCATTTAACAGGATCTTTAGGGAATTTAGTTTCTAAAATCTGTATGTACTCAGTATGTGGAAGGTAGAGACTAATAAGTTGGACTGTTTTGACAGGTTACTTGCAGACAGCAGAAAAGATATTTTTGTTTCAACAGCTCTCTGAATGCTGATGTTTTTACAGAAAGAGCTGTCAGATGCTGCTGTTTCTTTGGCATGGTATTCTTTACAAGGCTCAAACATGTTTTGTCTTCTCTTTGTTCTTGGGAATGGCCAAAATGATGAATTTAAGGTCTATAAGTAACTGAAAATGGTTTCTCAGAACTGGAAATATTTCACTAAGCTTAAGGAAAATAAGCCTTTAAGGAACATGTAAAGATTGCATAGTCCACATTCTGTCCCCCTCTTCCTTTGACCAATACAAGATCAACTCTTCCACAGATTAGAGGCTTAAAGTATTCCTGATGAGTGTTTAGCTACCCTCATCTTAAAAACCTTGGGTGATGGAGAGTTCGCAGTCTACCCCCAGACAGTCTGGTTTTCTGCATAATAACTGTCCTTTCAGTTAGGTGTTGTTGTATTTAAACAATAATACTTCTCCCTCATGTCCAGTGCTTCCTGTCCTGTACCTGGTGGCAGAGATTTTTGTTTTATTTCTCCCACACAGCGGCTATTTCAAAATTGTCCTATCTCATTTTTATACTATAGTTTTTACATGCTACCAGTATAGTTACTAGTCCTTGTTATCCCAGTCCTTCATGTGACAAACTTATGACAGACGGGTTTCCTATTGATAGGCTGGCCAAAATGGCAAAGGTAACATTCTCATATATATGGATATTACATACAGTACTTTGCAAAGGTGTTTTCTGGCCTTTTCTAGGACCCAAGTGCAATTTGAACTACTTATTCCCTTTCTAGATGGCAGATGAAAACCTGAAATATACTATACTGTGCATGTTGGCTTTATTTTTCTGTTCTGCTCTTTCTCTGCTTTTTCATACTCCATTTATTTCTATTTGCTGACACTATCTTGTTCTTACATCGCATGTTTTCTGTGTATAATTTTAGAATAGTTATAGGCACCCTATATATCAAGCATCATTCTTTAATATATTCTTATTCTGAATTTTTACTCAGCTTCTTTTTCTCATGACATGTCGTGTTCTGGCTAAGGGAAACAATGCTTAGAGTAGGATGAATTTCCTAAGGGTAAATGCTTTTTATGGCTTGTACCTCTGAAACAGCAAATAATGAGTCTTGTCTGAAAGGCAAAGCAAACTGAGTCTTCTTACTATTTCTTACTATTAGCAATCATTATTATTATATATTCCTATTATTATTCTTACTATTAGCAATTATTCTTACTAATTCTTACTACTAGCAATTCCTAAAATGGTTAAGCGGTTAAAATTTCTTTTAAACAGAAGTATGAAAGTAAGCTGTTATTTGACTGAACTTTCTTTCTGTCTTTCATACAGAAAGAATATTACAGGCAACATTGTGTCTCAAACGAAGTGGCTTGGGCATTGAACTGAAGCTTGTTAGGGTTGCTTTTGTTCCACAGAAGTCTATAAGATGAGCTGCAGGATGTGATGTGTGCTGTCACAGAAATGGTATTCCTCAAGTACTACATGTTTTAAAAACATGGTCTGAGTAGCAGTCTTGAGTCACTGTTTTTTCCCCCTCATTTTCATTCCTGATTTTCACATCGGGGAATTAAAGTCAGGCATTGAGAAGAAGGCCTCTTCTGCTCTGAGGAGAAGAGTCATTAGGAACTGAAAGCTCTGTCTACCGATAGAGGAGATAAAGGGAGAGGGTATCAGTGCCAGCCCTTTCCAACTTGAGTTTGTCTATTCCTTTGTGTATGTGTAGGATTTTGTATTACTAAGTCACTTGTGATAGCCACAGTCTACAGTTCCTTACAGATCAGAAATAAGGTCATTGTAGCAAATAATTTCCTTTTTATTGTATTGCTGAAGCACCTTTAATTGAATAGAAACCATAAGCAGTAGACTCCATCAGCACAGGTGCTGAGAGATGAGGTAACAACATAAATGAACAGGTGAGCTGAAGCAGTTAAAAAACTTGGTATGGTTGCATCTTTTGTATTTTAAGCATTTATTTTAATAAAGGAAGTGATTCAAAGTTCTGGTGAAACTGTCAGTTGAGGCTAGCTTTAGCATAATGTGCTACCTGCCTACTTTGAAGTATTTACTCAAAGTGCATTTTTAGTGCCAAAGGTAGTAATATAACAGAGGAAAATGACGAACACTTATCTTTATAAAAATGAACCCTAATAACCTCTTAAATTCTCAGCTTTATCTATTAAAAAAAAAAAAAGTCTGTGCTTGCAGAGCTTTCAGTAGAAGCAATGTACATAAATGGAGACTGAAGCCTTCAGCTGTTTGAGCAGAGTAGTTTGTTGACTTTCATCAGAAGCCAGCAGCAGTTGACTATCAAAGCATAAATAAATGTCTTCAGGGAGACACCTTACATTTCTAAAGAAGTGATGCTGCAAATGAATAGTGCATGTGGGAATGTGAGCGGGAAGGTTATTATGGTAGTTTGCCTATGCCTAGGAGATAGGCACCTTTGCTGGTGTCTTCGAATAGGCCTTTCAAGGTCCCCAGTGACTCACTTGAAATGTATGCATTCTTATGAGGTATAAATGATCGACCTTTTCAACTGTGTCAGCATTGCTGTGCTATTGTTATTTTTCAAACGTTAGAAATAAAATGATGCATGATTTTAGCAGTGCTCCAAACTGAGCTCTGCATTCATTTTGGGAGAGCTTCTCATTTCCCTGGAATTTACTATGTTTCTTCATTGCATTTTATTGGAGTAGAGAAATTTATTTACAAACTCAAATACATGTTACCTTCTACACATTCACTATTTTAACAGAATGTATTTCTAGACAATTACATTAAAATAATATAGTTCAGTGGGGAATTGGATCGTGTTTTTCACATGAGACATAAATGATGCCCCTACTTTTAGGGGTGGAATCATGCCATCAAGGCAGATCTGCTGCCAGATGACACGGTTGTTAAATGCTGTTGCTGCAGGTTTTGCAGATCTGGAGTATGGGTAAAATACGGTTGTATAATACATGGTGAAGGGGCTATATTGAAGAGATGTCTGAAAAGTAGGGGAAGAATTGTATATTTAGCATAATCCATGTTATAGTTGGAAAGGGAGAAAGAGTAGTCAGTTCTAAGTCCTTAGTTGGTTGGACCTGGCTAGAAAAGTGCTTTGTCAGCTGCCTGTCACATCTATAATTTTAAAAGGCAGTGGCTGTGTTTTAAGGAGATTGTATGAAATCAGATGTTTTTTTAACGAGTCTTTAGACTTACCATCAACGTGTATGGTATGACTTGTGAGCTGTATTTTTTCTTCTGTTGGTTCATAGGTAAAGAACTGAAACCATAGCTGGTGATTGTGAATTTTGAGGTGCTTTTGATTCTTTTTAGGAGTATTCTATAATATCTGAGTTGCATATTTAGTGTGTAATGTTTTTTATCAGAGATTTTTGAAACAGGGTTTGCAGCTTTAGAAAGAAGACTGATCAGACCCAGGATTTTCAGATGCTAATTGCTCAACTATTTAACAATTTTCTCCTATAGCATATACTTTTTGCATTTAATCAGAATTAACTTGATACTTCGGCTCTTTCCTAAAATTTTTAATCCATGGGTAACATAATAGCATGTTCTTTGAGGCTACGTAAATGGTGCTTTGGTGTTTATATGAAGGCAAAATTCATTGTCAAAGATGCTGAAAGTCTAAGTAATTTAGGTATCGATCTGCAAAATGAGAGGATGACAAATACAGCTTTATTTATTTTGTAGTTTTGAGCATAAATTTGCATATCTTTTTATCAAATTAAGAAGGTTCTTCTGTGTACTTTACCACTAATTGGTAGTAATTCTAAGTGGTGGGGATCCTCATTATGTTTAGAAGACAACTGAACAATGTTTAAATGAAACAGTGTTGAAATATATTTTATGTTGTTATTTATAATCAAATAACACCTTTATGATATTATGTTACAGTTTTATGAAAACAAATAGTAAATTTCAGTATGTTGATGGAATTTTGTATGTTGGTGCTATTTTATACAACAGATGACGTATTAACATTACAGCCTTCCTTAGTTCAGCAATTAGTGTACTCGATACTTTAGTCCAAAACAAATAGCGGTTTTTATGTGTTAGAGAATTTCAGGTAAATTGAGAGCTTTTTGCCAGGTAAAAATAAAATTATTGCATGGTTGGTTTGGGTTTTGCTGTGATGGTGATTTTTTGTATGTTTTTGGTCGCTGTTTTATTTATTTATTTTCACTTCTTGCTTTTTGAAATTTGATTTTCATGATGCACGTGGAGTAGTCTATTCATTTCATTTTGAATGACCCTTTGTCTTCTGTCTCTTTCCTTTACTAGACTCTTTTTTTTTTTTTTTAGATCTATGATGACAATGTCAGTGTTGTTGTCTTGAATGGGAGAGAATCTGTGTGTGTCTTTATAGAAGTATAGTGCCCCTAGATGGGTAGGGTATTGCCCTTAAAAAATCATTACTTGAGATGTGGAGCAAAACACTTGCATCATGATTTTTCAACAATTGCTTCTGTTTATACTTCTCTGACTGATGATTTCTCTGACAGTATTTTACTTTTTGTGACCAGTTGGCTTGGTGGACTTTCTTATATTGACCGATGAAGTGTAAATGCAGATGCTTTTTTTGCTGCTGCCTGCCCAGTTGGTTCCAGTTCTATATTTACAGTTTTCGTGTAATTAATTTTATTTTCCTGTTGGAGAGTAGGATGCTTGTTTGTTAGTCCTTGTATTTTTTGATCACTTTCGCAGTTGCTGAAGAAATCTCTTCTTCATTGTAGCTACATACCTTTTTCATTTTCCAGCTACCTGGTAAAGGAACAAGAAGTCTATTCTTCCTTACCAGAGTTTTTAGTAAAAGACTTAGTCCCAGCAGTTTTATTGTGCAAGCCTGTCTATCTATGTTTCTACATTATGACAGCATGAATGTTATTAGTAAGTTAATAATTACTTAAATTTCACCAGGTTGGTCAAGTTCATGTGATACATAAAAATACCACTCAAATAAAATGGTTATTTAGTTTATGATCCAGAGCAGGGTCGAGAGGATTGGTACTAGCATAAAGAAACATCAGTTGTATTTAGGATCAGGAATTTCCTAGTTCTTATTCTTCGGTGTAATGACTCTATTACAGTGGCATGATATTAAAACATTTTCATGAACGTACAATATCATCACTGGGGATTAGTGTGGTATCTTGTTTTGATTCTTCTTTTTTTTTTTTTTGGCTTTATATGGTGTTTTAAACTCTCCCTTTGCTAAATAAACAGTATAGTTTGATTTATGTAATGTTTATGGATGTAACATCAATAAAAAGCCATATTAGAAAAAGCCATCTAGCTAATTAACAGATTGAAGTGATACCTAAAGAATTAATCACTTTATGATTAATATTTCTTTCTTACATTAGTCTCTACTAGGAGAGATGTAATCTGTCCTCTTCATGTGAGCATAGTTACTACTTCTAGGCCTAGCCGATACAGAAATGCCAGTCTGCTGCGTTTATAAAGAATTTGGATGTGTTATGTCCCTGACATTGATCAGGCAGCTGTTGTCCTTGCAAAATCAGCTGCTTTTACATGGTAAAGGCTGATAACACCTCATTCAGTGAAGATAATGCCATAAAAGATTCCATAATACCTGCTGCTAAGAAATGTAAGTTTGAAACTGAAGTGCTTATATGCAGTACCTGTAAGTATGTCCCTTATGTAACTAAAAACCTCATTGTATTTGTATATTGCAAAATTGAATTGTCTAACTAAAAGTAAACTATTGTAATTCTTGTTACTCGGTTGATTTAGAATCACACTCCTTCTCACTTCATGAAGATAAAAAGGAAATTGGCCTAAGCAACATCTGACTGATATTCTTGTTGTGAACAGAATCAAAAGCTAAACAATTCTTTTGTTTAGAAAACTTAAGTGCTCCTCTGCAGTAGTAAGTTATGAATAAAAAATATGTTTCAGAAGATGTTATTTAGTTGTTGTTTTGTTTGTTTGTATGTTTTGGTACAGGTTATTAATGCTGCTTTAGCTCTTTCTGCCAGACCAAAAAGTCAAGTTGTGAAAAACAACATGGAGATGTATAGGAGTACATGGGAGAATCACATCCATGTTCTTACTGAAGCTGTGGATGATATAACAAGTATTGATGATTTTCTGGCTGTATCAGGTATGATAATTTTCAGAATCTGATTATCCATTTATGTACTTTGAAAAGTAACTCTCCTATGTAAAGTTTTCAACAGGAAACAAATAGAAGGTTAGATCTTGTAAGGTTTTGTGAAACTGTATGTATGAAGTGTGCCAGCATGGTAGGTGTTTTTAGTCTGCACAGCGTAGAACTCAGTGGAGGTGATTTGAACAAACTGTAGTGGTATGAGGCAGAACTGCTATGTTGTAGGGGTTACATTTATCCAGCCTCACAGGTTGATCCACCTCTAACTTTTAAAATGCTTTGTGCATCTGTGAGAAGTCTTCTGTAGGAAGGAAGCATATAACAGTGTGCATAAACACAGAAGAGGAGATTTCTCTGGGTGTTGTCCCCCCCCGTCATTATTCAAAACAGTGCAGTTAAATGTTTAGTGGATCCAAAGACGTAAAAACCTATTGTAATTTACCAGAATATCACCCATAGAAATTTTTTAGGGACACTTGATAACTTGATTGATGAATTTTGAGTTCAAGGGGGAAAAGAATGGGATGCTAAATCACATAGATGTGATCTGAATAACATTGATAGATGCTTGAGTTTTTCCTTGAGCTGAACAGGTACCAAATTTCCAAACATCCAGTGGTGTTCTAGATGTGCATATAAATTTTTAAATGCAAATAAAGCCTGGTTCTACAATAATTCTTGTGATAGACATGGAAAATAAGAAATCACATGGGCTACTTTTTCAAGTTGATATATTTTAAAACACCTGATAAACAGAACAGATGCACTGTAGCATTTCCAGAAATTTTAAAGCTATACATATTTGTCAAGAGGAATGTAACTAAATTTATTCACTGAAGGAGCCTTTAATTTAGTAAACTATTGAAGCGAAGATTGTCTTCAGCATTGAAATGGGAGAACAGCTGTTCTACTTCCTGGACTTGAAAGACCAAAATTCCACACTTCTGACTTGCCTTAGTGTGTAACATGGAAAATAATGAAAAGTTTGTGTTACCTTCATTAAATGAGGTTTAAATTTTGTTTCCTTACGGCTAGTATGACAACTGTTTGCCTGTTCTTCTCTGGGCAAGTCCCTAGAACTTAATTCCATTTGTTAGGATTATATGCTTTATGTAGCAGTGTAGAACATGAATAGTTCTGTAGGTGTTGGTAGTTTGGAACCATGGTAAGCGAATTCAGAGCTAAGTGCATTCTGAAGTTATTTGTTGTTAACTAAAAACGAAGGTGTACTCCTGTCAAAAACTTAACTTGGATATTTGTTTCTCTAAAGATGACTTGTATATTTTCAAATACAACATCTTTACTGGGGTAGCTTGAAACAGCTGGACTGAAGTCCCCATAATGGAGTGGCACTTCTCTTGTGAGTAGGACATCACTACTACAGTGCAAAAGCCATAAGCAGAGATGACTGCTCAGGTCTGGATGTACAGTTTGTTATTCTTGCCTCATAGAAGCAGACTTCTCTTTGCTTTATGCTAGTCCATTGAAATACCTAACCAAGTGATTTAGATCCGAATGTAGAAGAATTTACTGCAAAATAGTGTGAACGGATTATTTGTGGAGCTACTGTCCTTACATGCATCTCAGTACAGAAAAACATAACCTGAGATTGTTTTCAACTGTAATTTAGCCTTTAGTTGAAGCCAATTTTAAACCATCCTATTTTGTACAGGGTCCAGGAGGTTGCATAACTGAATTTTTTGCAAGTAATGCTAGAGCCGTTAGTAAAGCAAAGGAACAGGTCAATTCTCTAAATTGCTAATGAATTAATTACATAAATCTCTTTACCCTACTATGAAATATCCTGAGTTCCAATTTTTTTTTTCTTTAAAATTTTTTCTTTAAAATTCATTGAACTAAACATTTATCTTTGAGCACAAAACTGGGATTCATTTAAATAGCATATTTCAGATATTATGCAAAAATTCATTGGCTTGAAGAACAAAATTAGAAACTACATTAATGCATGGAAAAAAAATCTCTCATTGGGCAACTACTCTTCAGGGTTAACTCATCAATTTTTGGTCTGTTCTGTATTGAGTACAATTGACTGATTTCGTGTTTGACAGTAAATAAAAGCAGAAACTGTAACTTAAGTAGCAGTGATGCGTAAGCCTACATATTAAGAGGTCCAAAGAACTGAACATTCATACAGTTATTCTAGAGAGGACATGTAGAACATTTTCTGTAAGCTTTGTCAGGGTGCTTCTGCACATTGTAATTCATGTCCATCTTCTAGCGTCACACTTTCTCTTACGTGATCTGCTGAGCAGATGCTTCCTTATGGTAGTATAATTTATTTCCTTTGGGAAGATTTTTTTTCAGCTCATGTACATAGAGCTAATTATTAAGACTAATTAGAAGGAACGGTGCAAGCTACTCTCAGTATAATCGTAAGTGTATTAGCACTGATACTGTGCTCTGAGAGTAAAACATGGTGCTCCATCTAAATAGAAAAGTTAAATGTATAGTAAAGGATGTTAACTAACTCTTTGGGAAATTAGGTGGTTATTAGGAAAGATAACGAAGGTTGAGTGTTTTGTTTCATGTAAGAGGAATGAATACAAGAATAGCTTTATAATGGACCTGTTTTTTCTACAGATTTTTTTTTGAAGTTAAATACCAACATGGATGTAGTGGGGGGAAAATGTTCTTTAAATATTAGTTCAAAATTAATGCTGTGCTGCTATACTGTATCAGATATGGGCAGTTGGTTTTAATGGCTGAATTTGGAGGTGTAGCTGCATCTTCCAGGATGGCAATGGAAGTGGTTAGTCTATATGCAAAAATACTGTACATTTTTTTTTTTCTAAATTTTGTGAACACACCTCTGGTAATTTTGGTAATTGAGGATTCTAAATCATTAAACAGAATTATCTACTTAAGAGTTCATTTTATATTGCATCTCTGGTTGCTTGATAGGGCAGATTTTTCTACCAAATACACAGTGTACTTCCCAAACTTGGTAAGAATTGGGAATTTCTATTTTGTTGTTTAGTTTATGTATCTCTTTTTCACAGAGTGTCACCTGAGGCTTGGATTGCAACTCATTTTATAAAATGTTGTTGTTACAAGTTTTGTGGGTTACTGATCTGGAAGGTGAATTGAATACTTGTATTGTCCACTTGTTGTGGACACTTTTAAGGTACAATATAACTCCCATTAAAGACACTGCAAAATCTTTCTATAGAGCTCAGAAGCAACTGGATTAGTCCTTATGTTTCTTTAATCCAGGGTGTTATTTTCCTGTCTTAAAAGTAAGCTGAATATGGAAAAAGATATTTGAGAGGATGGGTAGGAATTGCAAATGGTAGGTCACTGCAAAAAGACCTTGTTACCTTGTTACTCTTCGCAAGTGAGCTGTGGGGTTGCTGAAAAAAAGCATAGATACAGAGAAACTGTCTCCTAATGTGATACATGCATGTCCTTTTCTGGAGTAGCACAGGGGGAAAAGGAAGGATTCTGTGGCAGATCAGAAAACCTGAAGGGAATTGTGACGATATGAAAATGTGGGGGGCGAAGTGCTAATAACTGTCATCTGTTTTAAAGTACTGATTAGTCTTCTTTTCTGATTCACCTATCCTCATGATTTCTTTTGTTGTTTCAGTTATGTTTTATTCTTTTATTTGGATGGGATACTTGGTTTAAAGGAAAATAATGCTACAGAAGACAGGTTAAATTAGATCTTTATATTTGAGGAAGAGGTCTGACTGCAAATAGCCAATTTAAATGAAGGTCTTTTTAAAGGAAAGCAAGAGCTAACAAGATGTGTAAAAAATGTCATTGTGATTATAAAACATAATAAATGATGAGATCATTGTTCATAGGTCTTTTGCGCTATACCTACTAAGAACAGAGAATCAGTGTCAGCCTATCCGTTTTGGATAGTTAATTAAAATAAGGAAAAACGTGGGTATTAATCTTTATGATCACTGACATTAAAAAAATACTGTCCTCCGTTTATCATGACAGTGTGAGGTTTTTATACTCATATAATGGAACCAAAACGTGTTATTGCATCCAATGCATGAATTTCCAGGAAACTAGTTATGGTATGCTCATAATTTTGTTTATACTTGTAAATTATAAGTTTTATCCTCAACTCTGGTCTCTCAAATTGAATATTCAGTGAATATTCATATTTCCTGAAGTAGTTAGGGTGAAAGTGTAGTTTGGATTTTCATTTTACAAAGTTAATTCTTTGGGTTTATTTTAATATCCTTTATTCAAAATTATGTGAATAAACTTCAGATATAGATGAAAAAATAATAATAATAAAAAAAAAACCAAGAATGTCGGTATTTCCTTCTTTTATATGTACGTTTTCCTTTCCTGATTATAATGTGGAATTAAAATCACTGGAAAATACTTTAATTAAGTATTTTAACGTTATTAAGTGTTAGAAAACCAATAAAAGAAAAATTAGATCTTCTAGTCCAAGAGTTAATTTCACTTCTACAATGATCATAGATAAGAAAAGAAAGCATCAAATGTGTTTTTATATATATTAAAATCATTAGGATCTGTGTTTTTCCTCGTTGTTTCCTTGAAGAGCTTTCATTACAGGCCCTCATGCTGCTTTTCTGTCCTTCTCTGTGTGCATGCTTTCCCCAAAACTATAATTATTTTGTCTCACGAACCTTCTTTCTCCAGCCTCTCATGCTTTCCATCTCAGAATTTTGGACTGTCGTATTTGGAATACTATGCTAGCCACGTTTTCTTAAATACTTTTATATTAGCTCCTCTGTTGCCAAATTTGAGGTTTCTTACTTTCATAAAAGTAAATCTCTGTTCATTTTAGTTTATCTTGTTCTTCATCCTTCATCTGTGATTAAATGTTCTTCTTGATGCACTGCACGTGAATGAAATACTCTCTTTCCTGTTGTGTATTGGGTGCAATGTCTGTCCTCTGCCTTTTCAAGTACTTCCTTAAAAGGCAATTTGTCTGAAGTGCATTTTGACTCGTGTAATCTAACCCAAACTTTAGGCTAAGGTAATCATTTTAAGTGAAATGCATTCCAGAGGACTGGTATTGAGTCGTTAGACTTTGAAATGGTTTTGTCTGATGCCCATTTTGCTGTTACTTCACAAGAATTTTTTTACTTGACGGTTACCTGGTGGAATGATAGTGAGTGGAATTACTTGCATGTTTGCCTCAACTGAGGGTTTGTGTAACCTACCTATGCAGCCAGTGTACACTGCTAAATTGATAGTGGTTAACATGGTAAACATGGACACCTGCAGGTCCATCTGCAGTAGAAACTGACAATGGAATTGTCATATCCAGGTTGTAAACAAAAAATACTGTAATGTATAAAGAAGTTACCTGCAATTCAACTCCTTTTAGAAATTAAACTAATCTGTTTTAGATAGATACAGACTTCTGAGACAGCTAAACAAGTTCTGTGATTGGACTAAAGATCATTCAGGCTGACTTAAGTAGCCAAATGGGAGTAATTTTTAAAGTGAAGAATTGGCACAAATCAGTTACTGCTGTCAAGAGGGAGAAGTAGCAATGAGTCACAGTTCGTTTTCCTATTACACTTTTGTGCCAGTGTGATGTATGACCTTTCAGAGGAGATCCAGGGAAACAGTACATGGCTGTCCCTTCAGATGAAATTGAGAAGAGCACCCTCCAAATTTGGAGTGTGCAAAAAATTCTCTAAAAATCTGAGTTTGTGTAGGATAGAAATTTATTTTCAGTATCTTAATCCTTCTTTAGGAATCTAAGAATGTGTTAAGCTTCTTCAAACTTAATATAAATCAGTAAGGCATCATAGTCTTAAAACAAAAATTCCTTTTAATGCAAACCTGTGGCATCTAAAACTACTTTCAATTCCTGGAAAGCAGCGAAAGGTAGGATGTTATCATAAAGCATTTGGAGAGAGCAGTTGTTGCGGATACAAGTGGTCTTATGGCCCAAACAAAAACAAGAGCTAAAGGAATGCATTTTTTGCTGACATAGTGAAGTTTTTATTAGGTTTCAGTCAATCTTCCTCAACTTAACAGTTGCAAAAAAAAAGGAAAAGAAAAAAAAAACTTATTGTCTTTTTTTTTTTTCTAGTTTTCCTGTTAACTTATGTCCTCTTTCCTGTTTTAAGGATGTACTTTATTGTGATAGTGCAGGGGGAGCAAATACGCAGCTTCACTTCTTTCCGAACATTATACCTTAAGATCTGAAGCCCCTGCTGTTACCATAGTGTTTACAATTGGAGGAGGTCTTCAATAGTTAATTAACAAGCAGGAAGTTGGATGAACTTTATTCACATGAAGTGCAACCTGTACAAAATTGCAAAATAGAAGAGCATAATCAAAAAACAAAAGATACTAGAAGAGAACTTTTGAAATTATCTAGTCAAACGTTGCACAGAGCAGGACAAATGTCAAATTAGACCAAGTTACTTGGATCCTGTTGAGAAGATGTTTGAAGACTTCCAAAGATGGATATTTCCCAACCTTCTTATGAAAGGTGAAAAACATTTTTTCTTTTGATTTCCCTTTTTGATTCCCTTATGGAATCTTAAAATGGTTTGGGTTGGAAGGGACCTTAAAGCCCATCCAGTTCCAACCCCTTGCCATGGGCAGGGACACCTCCCACCAGCCCAGGTTGCCTGAAGTCCCATCCTGCCTGGACTTGAACAACCCTGTGGATGGGCCATCAATAACTTCTCTGGGCAGCCTATGCCAGTGGCTCACCACCCTCTGAGTGAAGAACTTCCTCCTTATGTCTAATCTAAACCTCCCCTCTTCTAGTTTAAAGACATTCCCTCATTGTCCTATCCCTACAATCCCTGACAAAGAGTCCTTCTCCAGCTTTCCTGTAGCCTCCTTTAGGTACTGGAAAGCCACTGTAAGTCTGCCTGGAGCCTTCTGTTCTCCGGTTACCCACCCACATGCTAACGTTCTAGTTTGTAAGGATGCTTTCATAGACTGTCAAAATATTATTGAAGGAAGCAGTACCAACTGCACTTTGCTCATCTGCAGAGCCAGACACTCCATCACTGTACACCATCAGCTTGTTCAGGCATGATAAACGGTGAACATAGCTGGGTTTGTGATAAAGTATGCTTTGTTAAACTTAAGAGTATGAGAACTTTAACCATGCTCAGAATTGTAGGTTTAAAACTCATTTACATTTGTCACACCTGTCTTTGACAGAACAGTGTCTTCTCATACTTTAATAGGTACGTCCAGCTTGGAAAATATTAATGAAACTTTAGCTTTGGAATATGCGTGAGGTGAAGGAAATAGGTGGGTGCTGGGTAGGCTGTTCTTGATTTCACAATGGTCTTTTTCCTCCAGTGGCCATAGACGCTGCCAAGTTGGAGTTTCCTGACTCCCCAGGGGAGTGTAGCTCTTCCCAGTGGTGTTGGGAAGATGTACTGTGCTCTGAAAGTAACCAGGAGTGGTTCAAAAGGAATTAGTGAGCTACAGACGGCCAAAATAGTGACATACCTCTTTACAGGTATGTTTACCATAGAAACTTAGAATTCAAGTTGATTCAGACAAATACTTTTCACTAGTTAGTAGGCTTTCTCCACGTCCACTCCCAGCAGAGTTACTCTTACTTATATTTCTATCTTCACTCTATTTTTCCATACAGTAAATGATGGTGGTAGGATTTCCTAGTTTTAAGTTCTGGTTTCTTCCTTTCTTCTTTAAAACCATTTAAGGTCTTCGTTATCAGAAGTGGGCTGATTATTCATGTCACGTGTTATTTCTCTCTGTACTTAAAAATATGATCACTTAGGAGAGATAATGTTATTTTTGTGTTCTTACTGGCTGTAGTTCCACATGACAGATCATCTGAAATATCATAATGACTGCAGATTAGGTATAACCTTAAAGTTCTGCTCTACCACATAATCCCTTTTCCCTTAGTTAAATCACATTGAGTAACAGTGCTTCTATACCCATACTCTAACTTGGTTTTATGTGCTTTTAGTCTTCCTAAGTTGCTGTCACGTGCTTCCTCTGGAGTACGTAATCCTTCAGTACTGGACCCTACAGTGTGTCAGTAACTGTGGCTGAAGAGTTCATGGTTCCCTAGTTGCTTGGTTTGTCCAAAAGTATGCTTACATTACTTAAGCATTAGCATAAAGCTAGGGTTTGGATTCTTCAAACCATGTAGTTGATGCTGCCTAATAGTGTCTGGTCCTTTCTGTTAGGTATCCCGATCTCTTTCTAGTGTATGTGCATATTTTTGGGGGAATAAAAATGCTCTATAAATCTATATTCTGTTGAACTGATAATAAATATATTGTAACGGTTGGGAAGAGACCATCCTATATATCTGTTTCAGATGCAGAACAATGGGGAATACAGTACAGAAATTTAATTTGAAACTTCTTAGTTTATACATGATCCAAATCTCTTTTCATTGCTCTTAATAATTAATGTACAACAAGGCTCAAGCAGTGCAACACTAAAGCAATTAATCATCTGCTCTAATAATAAATAATGTACTTGACCATGCCCTTCTATCAGTTTCATCGCTTAAAGAAGAATGGAATTAATCTGAGGCAGAGAACCAAGAATAGATTCATGTAAATGTATTTTTCTGAAAGTTTTTATAATTATATAAGAAATGACAAAGTTAAAAATGACACTAAGATATGGCATCAGCTTGAAAACAGATATTTTAATTAACAGATAATTACCTAGATACAGAAAAATTGTGATAATAACTGCTTTTAAAAAGTGAAAATTTGTTCAATTGCTTAGTTCTTTTTCTATGTGTAGATTTTTCATGTGTAATTTTGCAGCTGTGTACTTAAGGGTAGAAAGGGGGGGAGCCCAGTGCCTTTTTAAAACCTAAAGCACTACTGAAATAGTCAAAAAAAAAAAAAAAGGTATATGTGTGTGTATCTATAGCTGTGTTTCCTGTATGTGTGTATGTGTACACACACGCACACCATATATATATACTTGAGCTCTGTGAATTGTTGCAAGTCTTTTCCTAAGCAGATTGTGAGGAGGTTTATAATTAGCCAAAAAACAGACCTTTTCTTCTAACTCAAGAGGAAGTTCAGCTGAAATGGGAACTTCATTTATAATTGTTTGCTTAAAGCTATTTTCTAAACTGGAACACTTGAAAGTTAAAAGGAACCTACCATTATTTGATAAAGAAATAACTGCAATTTAGCATTTTTATAAAGCTCTTGAGACATTGAAAGATTTTAAGTATTTCAGTAGATTTAGTAGCCATTTAAGTAGATAGAAAGCAAAAACTGTGTTATACAAGTAACAACATATGTCAAAATATTTTGACCATATAGTGATGTTTGAGAATTCTCAGAAAAAGCAGGCCTCTTTCTTACCTAAGAATCTAGTCACCTGTTTTCACTGAAACACGTGATTTTGGATGTTCCGATGTCTCTTCCCTGTCTTGGGTTTCAAACTGGTAAGATGGAAGCCCAGGGTGGGGGCAACCAGAAAAAAACAACAGGGTTTTGTTACTTCTGTGTTGCTGTATTATTTATATATTATTATGTTATTTCTGTGTGTCTTTATTATTCTGTTTTACTAAAACATAATAGTTGAAAACTTTATTAAGAGGTCCCTTGCAGAAATCTGGATTCTTAGACTCCTCTTCGATGGAGTTTCAGTAGTTTATCAATTTCTGTTGGGTATTCTTATGTTTGCCTTTTTTTTTTTTTTTTTTTTGAAGTACTGTTTTCATTTTTCTCATCCTTGAGAAGATCTGAGGAAGACGGGACTTTTTGTGTCTCGTCTCTTAACTCTGCATTCAATGGGCATGTTCCTTACAGGCGTAATGTTAATTTCTGTTGTACAGTTGTGAAAGAACTGTACAAAACTGATCCTCTCACTCCTCACTCCCTTGTACTTATCAATACAATTGATCTCCCTAAGTTGCTATTTTTTTTGTTTAACTTTTAAGAGAGATTAATTTATGGACTCAACTTTTCATTGTTTTCTCTGAATCAAAATCAAACCAATGTTTCTTATTGATCATAACCCATGTTCTTAACAAAAGCAGTTCTTGAAGAAGTGAATTTTTGTGAGAAAATGTAACTGACATATATATTTTCCTCTCTATAGATGAATTCATATCCTAAACTTAGTTTTATCTCCCTTTGTTGCTTCTGTACTCAGTGGAACAGGGTATATCAGTTTGTCTTCTGGATGATTCAGTCCTTCTCTCCTGAATACAGAAACAGCTCATTGAGAGTAGACTTCACAAACTCTTGTGAGTTAGCCCATTGGTCTTCCCGTCTGATGTGTTCCTGTTGGTAGCTAGGTTTTAAAAAAATTTTCAAATTTAATTTTCAAATCTGTAGCAGATCCCTGGCATTATTCCATCTCATCCGTAAAAGCAGATCTTTTCTATAGTTCTCCACAGTTGCTTTGAATCGGATGTATTTTTTTAAATCATGCTGCAATTTTTATTTTTAGTGCATCTTTCTCCCATCCTTAACATACAATTACATAACGCCGTATTGCCAGTTTCTGTAGTATATCTTGAATATGACATGTTATTCCCTGTGCTCTGCAGTACTGTGCTGTTGAATCAGTGTTCATCATTATGCGGTGTCACACTTTGCATGAAGATGTTGTCAAGAAATACTTTTATTAAGCTGCCTCTTCTTTTAATTTCTTCATGCACATTTACCCAGGACTGCATCAGAGTCTACCTGGTGCTGCATTTATTTTTATTTTCCCTCTGAGGCCTCAAAACAAGCTAAACAAGCTGTTACAATTTTTACTTGCCATGATGGTCTGAGGATGGAAATACAGGTTAATTTGTGAAGGGGGTCTTAATATCTTTTTGTTACAAGTGAAGGGAAGAAACACCTTTCTTTTTTAGTATAAAAACCATTTTTCTCATTTGAAACAAAAGCAGCAAACTTCAAGGTAAAAATAGTTTGGGATTTAACTCAGGTTAATTGATGCCATCTTGAGAAAGAAAGATGCTGAGCATCAGAAGTAATTAGCATAATTTACCCTGCCCTGCTCTGTTCATTGTGTCTGCTTACCAGAGGTCATGGTTCTTTTAGGATCTATGTGATGACTCACACTGATTATCACTGCTCATAAATAAAGTTAGAATCCAGACTAAAATGGCAGTTTACAGTTTCAGGCACTCTTCTGGTGATGGATTGAAGGGTGATGGGAAAGGAAGTGTTAAAACTCTTTGTGCCGGGGTCTTGTAGTCCTTTAACAATGCAGCAACTTGTATGGTTTCTTCATTTTTGTGCACCTACATATATATTTATGTAATTTCACAATGGCAGGAATTGTTAAATAATGGAGTTCCACAGAAAAACTGATCATGCAGTAGAGAAATACTATATGATAAACAAGTTGGTTAATCTTACAGAAGACAGTTCACCTGTTCACAATGTTCACTACTTATATGTAGACATGATGGGTTTTGCAGCCCTGCATATATTGCTAGCTCTTGCCAAAGTAGAGATTCTAGTTCTCACAGCATCATTTGTCTTTCACAGCACTAAATCAGTTTCTGCAAACAGACAGTATTTTTGTGCTGTGTCTCATTACTAGGGAGTGCATCATACATGTTAAGTCTAATTTTATTTTCATCCTTTTCAAACTCTTTGTGTGCAACTATATAGTGCAATAATGACATCAGGTTGTTGAATTGTATGAGTCAATGACATACTTGTTCACGATGCACAATTCTCTCTTCTCTGCTTTGATCTGTTAGGATTTTTGCATGTTAAAAATTGATGCTACAGGTGTAAGCGTAGACACAACAAGAGCTCTTTTTAGAGCTGCCATTCATACTTACTGTAAATACATAGAGGCAGGTGGTAAAATGTTCAGAAATGCTGAAACTGTCTATGAAGTTGAGTGGGAGAGAATCCCTACACTGTCTAGGGATGTTTTGAATAATAGTCCAACTGTGTAAAATCCTGTTCATCCTGCTTAGTTTTTCTCTTATTCCACTTAGAATGTCTTAGATATCCTGGGAAACTTTATTTAATGTCAATCACTGAAACTCATTAAAAAAATTCGAGAACTTCCCATCTAGTTTTGTAGTGTTAAAATTCAGAAACCACTTTATATACGATTTCATCTAAGTTTATTTCTAAATCTTAGTGCATTTTCACTTTTCCCTTTCCTTCCCTTGCCATGCTTTTAATTCCGTTCCTTTGAATTTTAGCTGTGAAAACTTACAGAATCTCCTTCCTCCCAGTACTCTTACTCTAAAAAAAAAGTGAAAAAAATCTGCAACATTCCGGTATGTTGTGGGTAAGGCTGTAAAACTTCAGTGCTTTGTCTGCAAAAAGAAACACTACATCTCTGCATTTTTTCAGGCTGCACTTTATTCTGTTTTATTTTTGTATGAATATATGCTAGCTTTCATCTTAATAAACACCTACACTAAACTTGCATTAAGAAAGGTGCTAGACTGAGGTTACTGTAGTTCAGGTACTTCTCTGGGCAGAAATTTAAAATTTTTTCTCATCACTTGTCTGCAAAAATACGTTGTTGTGCTTAAGCAACATAGAAAGTGTTGGATTCAATTTGGACTAATTAGACTACTATCTGAAGTTACTTGTTTGTTTTGAGGGTTTTACCTTTGGTGTTAGGCCTTTCTCTTGGGCTGTGTGCATGTTAATTTTTAAAATTTTACCATTGGAGGCCTTTACCATTATGGCTGGATTTATGAGTGGCATAAACTTCCTTTCCTTTGCCAAACGCTGCAACATCAGTGCATTGTTGGAACATGCATGTACTTTCCTTAAGTTCTTTGTGTAGGATTATTTAAAAACCTTGCACCACTTGTGGCAATATTTGTAAGCCATTTACCTGTATGAAGACATCTCACTTAGTTTTCAGAAGTGCCTGCATGAGAACGAGTCACAGAATTACGTGTCTGTTGTTTCCATCCAAAGTCCCCCTTGTTCTTTCCCTGATGGTGTTTGTCGCTGGGGTATGTGGAAAGCATTTAAGCCTGTGGAGAAGGGCCTCCTCCTGAATGAGTGCCATGTCAGTGGTGCATCATGGCTTCTAGGTTTAGTGCCCATTTTGTGGGTAAGCATTGGAATTTGTTGTGCAGCAATGTTTCTGTGTTATTTTGTGGGTGTGATTTGGATCATAGTGGATAGGCTTTGGTGTTTTTCTGGAGGAAGGAGAAGCCCTTGTTCTGGTAACTAGGTAAACTGCAGTCACAGTGCAAATTTGTCATATTCTGGAACTCAGGAGGTAATCTGAAGCTTCTTATGAAATGCCTTTAAAAAAAAAAAAAAAAAAAGTTGTGAGTGAGAGGATGTTCTTATTATCTACAAATTAAAACTTGATAATGCCTGTTAACACAGATGCTGAAAAACTCTTAGTCAGGACTGGAGATTAGGAGCTCTAAGT
Source organism: Oxyura jamaicensis (assembly GCF_011077185.1). NCBI lineage: Eukaryota > Metazoa > Chordata > Aves > Anseriformes > Anatidae > Oxyura > Oxyura jamaicensis. Next base: position 4,485,895 of record NC_048898.1, read on the forward strand.
TGCCTTTGGTTTTCTTCATTTCAAAGGTTGAGATTACTCTTTTTGAACCCTGCAACATTGTTATATCTTATGTTAAAAAATACTTGTTGAATGTTTATATACAAGAAATCAGAAGGCCAAGCTTCAACCTGTAAGTGTACTGGTAGCATTGAATTTAAGATCTTCATCAGATTTATGTTTCAAATTACTTTGGGTAGTTACAGTCATTAAGATCGCAATCTGGAGAGTTGAAGTCACCCAAAATAAACTGCAGAACAAGCTGAAACTACTTGGACAAGGAGTAAAGGAATGATTCAGATCTTTTCCATTGATGGTTCAAAGTTCTGGTTCATTTTCTTACTATGTAGCAAGTTTACAGATGAATACATTGGAAAAAGTACTAATTACAGATTTACTTAGCGCATAGCTATGAAGATGGAAAAAAATCAGATGCTATTCAGACTCTTAAGATTAAATGTTAGGTTTTCATGCCTGCTTTCTTGCATCTGCAATAGCAAAATGCCGTGCCACACTTCTTGAAACAGTAGGTATGTAAGAGATCTCTGTAGAGATTTGTGTGGTTATGTAAGGAGAAACAGTATTCAAACAGAAGGTAGATTCTACAGTTGGTTTCAGTACCACTTATCTCAGGTTTGTTTGGCCTGATTATAATATCCTTCAGAATAAATTAGAATTCCTTATGCTGTAATCGTCAAGCTCTTTGTTCATCGTTCTTATTGAGTATAAGAAAATTGCCTGAAGTTTTCCCTTTTTTGATGGAGATTTGATGTGTGTCTCACTGACCATCCAAAGTTGGCTTCTGCTGTCACCATCTTAAAGACCCGAGTGAAAGTTTTGTCAGTGCCATCATATGACAACACTCTTGCTGGGCATATCCTCAGCTGTCTCCTGCTCTTCTAAGCCATTTGTCTCCCACATCATTACGTAACTGCTACTTAAATGATTTAGAGAGATATTTTGTAAAGAAACAGGGATTTATTTATTTATTAGACCTGCTGTTTAATGAGATGGATGTTTTTAAAACGGAGAAAGGACAAGAACTATGTATATGTACAGCATTTAAGATGTAGGTATGTATTTAATATGTGCCATAGATTATGATAGTGTAATGAACCGTTTATTTCTGTTGCCTGCTACATACCTTTGGTATTGATACCATTACCCCGAAACTACAGTACAGTCCCTAATACACAGCCATAAATGCAAATTATTCCCGTAACACTGATTGTTTAGACTTGATGGCAAACATTGTAATGGTGATACACTTTTTAGATAATTGATACATTAGTAGGGATCACATACTTGGTTATTCTGTAACCAAGACACCAAATTGGATCAGTATCGCATGCTTATTTTGAGAACGTACTTTGGTAAGTGTTGTGCCATGAAAACCTGCTATTGCAAATCCACATTTTCTAATTGAAGGTTTTCTGTACTGAAGGTTATGGGAGTGTTCTAGTCATGAACTTCTTGTAGGCCTGTGGAGGAGAAAAGTGAGTGAGAAGATATGGGAAGTTACCTACTTAATAGGCTGATGCAGTTGTAATTCTATTCATGTTTGATCTGTCAGAATTCAGATTTGGCAGTCTCTGGAGCATGATGGATGTATGAGTGTCATGCATTTTGGGATTAATTTTTTGTATGTTGATTTTCTAGCAGCTTGGTTGCTAATAGCTTTCCAGCTGGAGCTGTGGCAGTAGCTTTTGATGGTTTTATGCAGCTTTGTATGAACTGATCTGCTTGATTTTTGTAATGAGGCCTACTGGAAACATACACATGTATTCTAAAAAACGGTATTCAAATAAGCACAAACAAATAATAAAAGATTTTTGATCACTGGCACTAAGTGTTCAAAGTGGTGATGCTACTAAGTGATGATGCTACTGTGGTGCAGCATGCCAGACTTTCTTGTTTCCAGTTATGATACCATTCCATGTTATGTGATATCCAGCAGTGTTATAGTTCTGAAACTTAGGAAGTGTGCTTTGACTACCGCACGTCAATTTGCCAGACTAGGCTGTAGCATGCCAAACCCTTGTGTGTGTGTTTTTTTTTTTTTTTGTTTTGTTTTGTTTTTTTTTTTTAATAGAAATTAGAAGATGCATAAGTGCACAAGTTGAGCAAAGGGTGACTGCTGAATGTGATGCGTTCCGTTAAGGTCCTGGCTTGTGAATGTAATAACAAGCAGTAGGACACTGATGAAGTTTTCCTAATGACCAGAAAGCAGCTTGCTCGTTGGAGTCTCCTGTAGCTGGATAGGACATGCTTTGGATTTCCATAAAGCTGGGAATCCTTATCATGTTGGGAAAAAAAAAAAAAAAGTGCAACAGTGGAAAGTGCGCATGCAAAAACAAACAAAAGCCCCTGAAGTTAAAAACAACAACTAAAAAAAAAGCGTCTCCCAAAAAACATCATCAACAACAAAGAAGTTTTTCTTCTTTCATGTGCAACTTACAAAACCAGTTAATTATTAACTGGTTATTTGGAATCCTGACTGCAATAGGGCAGACACAAAGAGAGTGTTCTCCTAAGTGTGCTGAAGTTTCTACATTTATTCTAGCATCAAAATACAGCAACAGATAAATTTGGTTTCTGGCTTTCTTGGCATTATTTCTGACTGCAAACATACTATAAGTGCAGTAGTTCTTCAGAGTATAGTTTCCAGGATAGTTTTTTAATGTCTACATGCATGCACACTTACATGTATACTTCTTGAGGGTACATTTTTTATTACAATGTGACATTTAGTGCTTGTCTTTAAGCAAAAAACTTTAGTCTTTTCATGTATATGCTTACAAAATTATGTTTTTTTCCCATTTTTTGTTCCATTTTTTATTGTCCCGTTGCTCCTCCCGCCTCTCTTCCCTCCTGAAAGAATCCCAAAACCACCACACAACAAAACACACACGAAAAACAACAGCAACAAACAAAACCCATACACCGTAAAAACCACCATCAAAACCTAATGTTCTGGTTATATACAGGATGTAGTGGAAGGTCAACGTCCCTAAAAAACTACTTGTAATTAGAAAAACGGATGGCCAGGTCAGGGTTCATACGAGGTATGCTCAAAAATGCAAACACTTGGCATTACTTAATATAAATATATCAATGTGATATAAGCTTGGTGTATGGAAAACAGTGTATTAATTTGTGTGGATTCCAGTTAGTAAACTCACAGCTTATTTCACTTTTCTCATTTCTCATACTGTCAATCTCTATACAGAGACCAGTTCTCTAAGTTGTCTTCAGTAACGTTGATAAATGTGTGTGTGCATGGAATTTGATCAGATCAGCTGTTGAAGTGGTTTTCATTTAATACAAACATTTATAGGAAATATCAAAAAGACCCTTAATTTTGTTGTTTACTAACTAAATGGGGGAAGCTTACAGCTTTCCCGGTGAGCCAAATCGTTTTTTGTTCTGAAAAGTAGACTTTGAAGAAGGCCTGGTAATGGAAAGTGAAGTATGTTTTGTCTAACAAAGGATGAGAAAAAGCTTCAAATAAAAACTGAAGGAAAGCAAATCCACAACAGATGTAGCAACTCTGGTTTTCACACAGACATGTTGTAATGCAGGGGTAGTCTTCTGGGGAAGGTTGTTGAGGTAATATCCCTGAATTTTTTTAGATAGTATGCTTGGATAGTATGAGAAAGAAGCTTAATATTAGAAGCAGCAGCAGCTGATGGGCTATGATGGCTTTTCTTACTAATTTCACTTGCCAGTTAATTGTTTTACATTTATTAATATTTATTCTATGTATTGGCCATCGTATCAAATAATTAGTATATGCTCATCTAATGTTCAGAGCAGCAGATAAAAAGCTGTTACATGAGAATATTACTGCACCTGAGCAATTATCTTAGAGTTGACAGATGGCTGTTACCTTTTGACAAGATTTTATTGATATAATTGAAATAGCAACTATTTAACATAGTGTGGTCTGCAATGTTACACACACTGTAAAACAGGCAATGCAAAATTCTTCCATTATACACCAGCAGAAAGAAATAGGTAGTTAATTTTCATTGTTAATCCCCCTCCCACAAGGAAACAGAATCTTTAAGTTGGTAAATTGACCAATTCCTGCAGCTGATCCGAAGGCAGACATTCAGCATTCCCAAGTTAATGCAGATTTCTTCTATGCTGCTTGGCCCAAACTAGGAAGGTTGCCAACTCTTCATTCTATGGTATCTGTCCTGAAATTATTAACAAGGTTATAGGCTGTGCATTGATTTATAAGGGCTGTGCTTTGAACTATTCTACTGTAATCTGGCTAGTTATTTGACAGTTTAAATTATTTTCATTACCAACAAGATAAGGATTGAGTTGAATGAAAAATTCTTTGTAATCCCTGGCACAAACTAATTCTTTGAGATAACCTATTATTCAGAAAACATTACTTTTGTCATTTTTAGACTTCAGGATTTTTGATTTATTAAGGACCTCCTGAGTTTTAAGAGAGATTTTCATGAAGTTAGTAATATTTTAGATAGATTTGGATTTTGGATGTGGAATTTAGAAAGCAACAATAAATTTTCTATTTCCTAGCCATAGAAGGGCAGAAAACAGATTTATTTATGCCCTGTATAGGGCCAAGTCATTTTTCACCTAAGTCAATAAAACTGCAGATTTCAGCTCTTCTCCCTTGGCAAAGCAAATGATATGGAAAATTGAATCTCTGCTTTCCTAGCAGTGAAAATATAACTTTTTTTTTTTTTTTTTTTTGGTAGTTTCTATCTGCTTTAATTTATCAGCTCTGTAAGCAACTCTGCCTACAAAAGGGGCAAAGGGGGTACAAGAAGAATGAACAAAGGCTGGTGGAGTGTTCTGTGTGTGGCACAGCCACAGCCTTCTGCTCATGTGCTGAATGAGAATCTTCTCTTGCCTCTCTTGTATTTAAGAGCTCTCTCCCATACAGTTCTCCTAATAGTCTGCTGAAAAGATAACAGGATTGAACAAACAAATGATGGAAAGAAAAAACACCATATCCTCACCCACCTCCCAAAGTGGAGGGGAAGGCCTAATTCCCCCCCACCCCGCCCCCCCCCCCCCCCCCCTTTGTAGCTCAGCTGCTGGGAAAAGAAGCCTCCTAGAATTTTAGCCTGAGGACTGTAAAGTTGGCAAAAGGGGACTGTATTTTCAGAGAGGGGGTGTTCTGAGGAGAATAATAAATGCTTTGGATATTCATTGCCATTTAAACAAAAATGTGAGGCCCAGAGTTGAGATAAACCATTTGTCCTGTGTATTTTGTGAACTGAGTGTACGTACATCGTAAAATTATATTTTGTAAGGCAAATAACTTCTCATCTAATAGTTAAAGGGAAGCGTGAAAAATAATTGCTAAGTCTCAGATAACTAAGAAGAAAGAAAACAAGGCTGACAGGTGGTGTCAAATGTTTTGATGAATTTCATGACCAAATGTGTAAAAAGGACTTGCTCATGGAGATCAAGGATGTTTCAGTAATTTGTAGAGCCTGTATACATTGTCCTTAGTGTCGTTTTAGGCTCAAAGTTCTTACCATGTTTTCTGTGTATCACTGAATTGTAAGTCATTCAGGCTGGATGGAATGTCAAAGTGTAGTTCACCCTCCTAAACAACTTTACAGCTTGGCCAACTAATCTCGACTCTGATTTCAGATCAAGTCCAGAGATTTCACAACCTCTTTGAGCAACTGTTCTATTCTTGTGAACCTCATTATCCTCACAGTTTTGCTGGCCTTTGTTTTTCAGATTGTCTTCTGTTTCATTTCGACTACTCTCTATCGTTCACCAGTGTCACATTGTAGTAAAGAAGTGAAAGACCAGAGTCAATTAATTTGTTAATGTAGAGATAAGGTTACCTGGCAATGTCCTTCTAACATGCTCTGTTATTTATTTCTAAGAAGTGGCATTGGAGATAAGGCATATATGCTGATTAACTAAGTTACCTGTTCTTGAATCTGTATGGAAATGGTTGTAGTATTAGGTGCAAATGTTTGTAATTGGTAGGGGTACTTATTGGAGCAGTTCAGTAAAACCGGTTTTGTAATACAAGTCCATTGAAGAACTCTTCTATATGGAATAGAAAGGGGGGACCATTTGTCAGTCCTCATACTCGTGATCATATCTAGGAGATGTACACATACCATATGAATTCTGATGTTACTATAATATCATTGCATCCTAGTTTGTGCACAGTGGGTGAGACAAAAAAAAGATCTTATAGTTCGGTGCTTCGTAGCATACTGGTCTAGGCCAAAGGGCCTTCTAGTTGGTGTTTTCAGGAGTTGCCAGGATCAGATTCATGTTGAAGGGGTTTATTCTGTTGTCCTGCGAGAAGCTGGAGTTGTTGAATGTGTTTTTTCGGAGAACAAATTGCAACTTTTGTAGGTTTTTACTGAATGTCAGTTGTAGCTTGGGTGAAGACAATACCATTTTAGGAGAATGTAGTTAATAATACAGTTAATGCACATTTATAGTCTGAATAAAAGAGCGTATTTACATTGTGGAAGAGTGATACAATTCTTTTTATGCTCCATAGTGTTTTTTTTTTTAATGTTCTGCTGCAATTTTCAACTGTTTCCATTCTTGTCCCATAAAATCAGCATCATGTTACAGAGTACTAATGCATCAAAAATTGTTCTTTGTTGCCGTGAATAATGGGAATATGGAACCATCTCCTGTAACTTTCAGAATCAAAACTGAGCTAATCATTTGCAGCTTTTTTTATAGTGAAAGGAGAGAAAAGGGCAGTTTGAAGACCTAATTCAGCTGAATACACTCATACATAAGGATGAGGGGAATTGCCCCTAAAACGTACAGTTTCTCTCTGGTGACCTATGAAGGGTGTGTTGAAGTTGAGAAGGCCAAATGAAGAGGCTGGGGGACAATTGTATGTGTGCATGTCACCACCGTGTGTTTGTGGAGAGACTTTTCCTTGATCTTGTAGGCCTTGGGAGAAGAGGACTGTGGTTAGAGAACTGACCCCTACCCTGCTTGTGTTTCTTCTGCTTTTTTTCTTGTTTCTTTTTATTTCTTGCCAATCCAGGTGTCGATGCTTCTTGTCTACTTTATATCCACCTTTCCTTTATCGGTCTCCATTTGTAGACATATAGATGGCTGTATGCTTCTGCAGTGTACTTCTGTTTTCAGAGATATCAGAGCCTGGCTCATGTAAGGCTGTAGGAAAGCAGAAGGTCTTAAACATGCTGAGAGTTTAAGACAGTGCTTCCTTTATTTTTCCAATATTCTGGAATACATCTGGCTACTGAATGGAAAGTGGACAATCCAGGAACCTGTCTGTAGGCTGAATTTTTTTTCCCAAGAAATTGACAGCAAAGACAGAAGTAGAAACTGTTAATATATCAAACCATCCAAAGCTTACTGGGATGATGTTAAAATGAAAGATGCAAAGAAGGAAAACTCCTGAAAAGATTAATATTGCTATAAAATTCTCATTTGTGAATTTCTTTGTAAACTTCATTATTCAATTAAGCTAATCATTTTGGGCTTCCAACTCTGTAATTAATAGACACTGTCTTGAAGAAGTATTCTTTTTTTTGTTACTCTTTTGATAGTGGTGTATTTTTTTGTTGTTGCTTTTTTCTTTTATAGCTTTTCTGACTTTATAAGCTAATGACTGTGAATCATTTATGCATATGTGAATGAAAATAAACCTCAAGGACAAGCTTCCAACTCAGCCAATATGTTATTCACCCTAAGGTAAAATACAAAAGAAATATAAACATAAATAAACATTTCCTGTAAACAAAAATGAAGGTCATATTTCATACTTCAAGATGAAATGTCTGTTTCTGAAAATGTACATGTTGAAATGATCAGTGCAAAGAGTTGTTGGTTCTCTTTCCCTTCAAAAATTATCTTGCACAGATTGTGATAGATCCAGAAGAGCTTTCACTACCTTGCTGAGGGGAAATTTACTGCAATCTACTCTTGTCTGCCCACATTCATCTTCATGTTCTGTCACTGAATACAGTCAGTTTGGTCATGCTTGAGTTGGTATTGTTAAGAAGATGGGGAACAAACAGTGCTGGCTTCTGTCCTTCATTGGCCTGGAGGCCAATATTTTTTTTCCATTATTTTCCCAGGAACAGAGGTGAAGGCCATTGCTTCCTGCATCTTCCTCTTTACCTTTTTTTTTTTTTTTTTAAGGTGGATATAACAATAGGCATTTACAGGCATTAAAACTGAAATATCCAGTTGTATGTGTTTAAAAGTGAGCATTTTGGAAGCATTGTGAATTTATTTGCTAAGTAAATATTGTAGCATTGTGCACCTTGCTTCTCGGTACCATTTTTGGTCTGAGACAGAATAGCAGTGTTGTCAATTAGATTAGCAACAAATAATACTAAGAAATACCTAGTTTCTTAATTTTAGCAGATAAAATATATTTCGTTAATACAATCAGAGAAGAGAGGACATTTATTTTCATTTTTTTCCCGAGTAATTCTTTATTTACACTTCTTTACTTTAAATTCTTGTATTGACATTTCCAGTGACTTGCAATGTTTAGTGATTACCAGTGATCTCTTGCTTGAACAGTTACTAAGACACTGCCCTGCTTGTAGAATGCAGATACTCTATTAATACTGTTAAAAGAGGACCAAGTACCAAGAAAATCTGCTTTACCAGATTGCTCATGGACATGTAGTGCTGAGCGTTCTCTGAACTTTGGCATGTAGGAAAGAGATAGGAATTCAGTGCAGCATTTTGGGGGTTCCAAATAGAGGAGGAAGAAGAGTGGTTGGAAAGGTAATTTACAAAGTTTATTTTCTTGCTCTTTTCTCATGACAACAGATGATGAAAGATAGGAATCATTTTGGATGTGTTTAAATATCAATACATTTCTACACCTAATATATTGGTTTAGGCCTTAAAGGCAAGTATGTTTTAATTTCCATCTTTTCTTCAAGAGACAAATCGAGTTTTCTAATGTCTATTCATGGATTTCCCAAATCCCTATTATTTTTTTTATTTTAATTTTCTTGGAATGTCTCCATTTGGCCTACAACTTTATTGAACTGGAGAAACTTTAATAAAAGTGCTTTAACAGAGGCTTTACTAGTGCCAAATGGAGTGGAAGGGTATCACCTGTCTTTTTCTTTAAATGATATGCTAAGTGAGAGCCATTAGTTTTGTCCTAGAGATAGTCTGAGTCATGTCTTTGTCAAAACCAGCTTTATGATATGATGGTTAGCTCATCTGAGGAGTTTTGACCAATACAGTTAACACCAAGATCCCAAAGGAAGATCAGAAGGTTCAGTGCACCACTTGTGATAATTGCTGTGGTGACTGGCAATCTGACAGGTTCTTTAAGAGTCTGTCTATCCACTGTAAGAATAACTCTTAAAAGAAATATTCTGGATCAGGACAAAAAGATGGTACATCGTCGTAAACTTCCTTTTCTGCTCTGGAATGTAGGATACTTGAATGAGAATAAAAAGTTATCTAATGCATTTTATGTAATAGGAGGAAGCATTTGTAAGAAAGTTGCGGGTTAAAATGATCTCAGCTGGCCTGTCATCAATGCTGTCTTTCTCCTTTTTCCTTTAATTTCTAAGACAAATGTTAGAGGCTTGTTTGTGCCCTGGGGAAAACAAGCAGTGTTTAAGCTATTGATTTTGAAGTACCTCATCTGGGAAGAGCTTCAGATTATAGTGAGACTGTGCATGTAGTTTCTGGTATTCAGAAAGGCTACCACTCAGTATTACATGTGTGTGGGAATATAGCCATTTATTCTCATTGAGCGTGCCTATTTTCTGTGCATTCTGTCATGCTGACAAGAGCTCATGAGTTTTTGACAAACACATAGCATTTGTGTCAAGTTCTCAGCTGATCCTTGTGAAAATTAGTGATGTAGCAGATAAGGACACATACTCTAGTACAAGGTGTATGGACAGTATGCAGTTATTCAAATCTGTTTCTGTTTTGGTCATCTTTTAAACATGGTATTTGCAGGGGCTTATCACATTTTAATTGATATCTCCTGATATTTTTACAAGCTGTGATAATTATTCTAAAAAGACTTAAAAGTACTGTTACCAATTTGGAAGGAAGCAGCTAATGGGGACCTCAGGCTACAATGTGCAGGCCTAAAGGTATTTCTGTAAAGCTTTGGCCTCAAGTTTGCTTTTTCTTTCTCCATGGAAGTCTTGCCTTTGACTTCTCTTGGAAGGGTTTGGAAAAAGTGAGCTTTCCATTGTATGTGCCATTTATATAGCATTTACATTCATATAGAGTAGTAGGCAACATGCAGTTTTTATTAGAACATTACTTAAGATACATATAATTCAAGATAGCAAGTTATTTGTTTTTCTGTGGTTGAGATTTCACTTAGTAAATATCAGAAGAACTGTACCTTTCTATTTACAAAGCCCCTAAACCCTTTAGTTGTCATCTTTGCTGAGCAGTTAAAAAGCAGTGTATTCTTCACACAAAGGACCTAAAAGTAGAGGTTGCTGCATCTAATTCCTTCTTAACACATCAACACTAATAAACCTAATGTAATGCTGACTCATGCTTCTTCCTTTTAGACATAACTATGGTGGTAACAATTTTTTTTTTTTTTTCTTTTTTTCTTTTTCTTTTTTTTTTAGTCCTTTCTCCTGCATTCTTTGCCTGTCAGCCCTTAGGGCATTTCTGTCCTGCTTCAGCCTTTATCAACCATGTGCACATTCACAAACTGGATTGTTTGTAAGTCTCCTGCTGTGGAAGGCACAAAGGGAAAGATGCTTGAAAAAAGAAAAAGTATTAACCTGTATAGGTAGCACAGGGTAGTTCCCAAAATGTCTCTTTGCATCTTGCCATTTGCCCCTTTCTTCCGCATTTATTTATTTAGTGTGTTTTAGTTGGCATCAGTGAAACTGTAATAGTTGCCAGGCTTGCCATTGCCCTGATTTCATATAGATGATAGTCCATGGGAGTAGTTAGAGAATTTGAGCAGGTTGAACAAACAGGGTGATCAAAGTCACTACAGGTAAACTTCCCTTTTTCTGCTGACCTTTGATATTGTGGACATGTCCCCGAAAGGATTTGGGCAGGGACAGATACGTGTTTCCATATTCACAGAGGCGTTCTGTGATGTAGCAGTTCTGTAAGCTGAACCAGAATTCATAATTTTTGTATAGACAGAATCCCAGGATACTCATGCTAGATGCAGTTTGTAATTCAGGATTACCTGTTTGATGTGTCTTGTCTGTTCAAGTTACCATGATTTTACAATTTATTGTGTAACATAAAACGTAATTTAATGCTGATATACTGAATGGCAGTCATCTGAGTTAAAAAGAAACATGTATACTGTGAATTATTTCATGCTTTAATGCAAGGGAAGTTTTACAATGGTACTTCTGAAGATAGAGCAAATCTGTTACCTTCACATCTTGTGTTTCTAATGTTGTTTTACAAGAGTCTCTGAGAGACAGCAGATTTTAGGTTTGTGGAGAAAAGGAAATTCAATAACAAAACTAACAGACACTTCTAAAAAGCATTTAAGCTTAAAAACTGTAAACATACTCTTTTTACTTACATTTTACAGTTTTACCCTTTATACTGTAAATTCACTTTTATATTTAGATTACTTTGTCTGTGAAGAAATAGGATATGCCCTTTAATTCTTGTATTATAGACTGGAGTCTTAACATAATAGCACATACTTGTTCTCCGTGTAACTCTTCACATTCCTGATACTGTTCTTCAGCCTGAACAGAATTCTTGCTCAGGTCTGTTACTCTGTAGTTTTATGGCCTATGTTTCTTACTTTAATACCAGTGTTTTTTTTGTTTTTTTTTTTTTTCCTTCATCTGTCTTTCTGACAATGTTTTTCTTTTTTCCTTCCCATTGCTATAAATTTGTTTATCAACAATTATTTTGTTGAACAGAAATGCAACTTTAAAATTGCCACTGGAAAGGCTGAGAAGATGGATGTTCAGAAAGAAGCATAATAATCTCTTCTAGAAAAAGAGTTGTGTAGCTTTTCAAATATCATAGTATCGTAGAATGGTTTGAGTTGGAAAGGACCTTAAACACCATCTAATTCCAATCCCCCATCGTCAGGGACACCTCCCACTAGAAATGTGTTTAATCTCTGAGGAAGACAGAATCGGCTTATTTCAACTCCTGTCCTTAGCAAAGACACCACTGGTGGTGTCTTTAACCTCTTTGGTTAACCATGAAACAAAGATTTCTTCAGCTCTCCGGTGTGTGTTGATTTTACTTCTTCAAATGTTGAAGAAGCCATGTGAATGTTAAATATTCGCTATATTCAGAAGATAGCAATTACTGTGATGTATACTGTTGTTTTTTTATAGTGCTGTGGAAGAACAGTCATGTTTTATTGCATCTTTCATCCCTTTAGTAGGATGATTTTGTGCATGTTTATTTTTCCTTCAAGCATTTCACTAGGAAGATCTTTTTTAACCCCTCTAGTATCTCATCCAGGAGCTTGGGTTTGAGATTTTGCTCTGTCATGTATCCATTTCAGATATATTAACAACATCTCCCTACCTATTCCCAAAATTCATGTTCATTTTTGTACTAGGAGTGTAGTATTTTGAATATAGTAGTATTTGGACAGGTAGAAGGTAATTATGACATACATGTGTTCTAATTATTGAGGTAAAAATGCATAGTCTTTGGATATACTGCAGCAGATCATTTAAATCAAGTGGGCAATAAACCAATCGTCATACTGAGAAAAGATGAAAAATACATTTCTTCATTTTTTCAATGTAGTTTTGAGTTTGTGAGGTGATGAATTTGAATGAGGGAAATTCTAATAAGGGAAAGAATATTGTAGGAATGAAAGCATAACAAGAGGAAAGAGGAATCCCTTTGTTAGGGCATGGCAGCTGAACGGGAGGGTGTTGTGAGACAAGAAGGCGCAGTGAAATAATGCAGCTGTAAAAGGAAGCCAGTAATGCATAATTGTATTACATATTGATAACTGATTATGTATGTTTACTGGGAGCTATATTCATGCATATTTAAATATTATGAATATTGTATCAAATATACATAGTAATGCAATAAGTATATTGGTATAAGAGATATAACTATCACAGTAAAATATCAACATGTTTTGTAATAATGTAGTTTATTGAGATAATCTGGTATATAATGGTGTAGTCTTAATACCAGCCCCAAGTATTTCTCTATTAACTTAATATGATTCAGCATGAAGATCCTAACACACAGGCGTAAAACAAGTTAGATGTTTAGGCAATTGTTTTTTGGCAAAGATTTATCTTGTTATAGCTCCTTTTGTTATGATGGTTTAAGAAGGTTTCAACAATAAATAAGTCATAATCCCTTTAAATTTTCCTTCATACTACAAATATTCATGATAGATGTAAGGTTTTGTGATTTTGATGTTTTCTGACACTTTGTAACTGACCATTTTGTTATAGTTGTTGTTGCCTGTAGGATAGTATTACATTACCTTTCAGTAATGTTTACTTTCAGATCAGTAAATTGTTTTTAAGGATCTCAAGGAGAATTCAGTGTAGATGTCATGTTTTAAGTTTTATTTCCACTCCTGTTGGCCAGTGTATTTCAATTGAGAAGAAGAAAATCTAGTCAATGTCTAAAATATGTCTGATGTTGTAAGATATGTCTGTAAATGATGTTGTAAAATGTCTGATATCTAAAAATAAATGTTGTTTTATTTGCAGAAAGCCATATTCTTGAGGATGTAAACAAGTGTATCATTGCACTGAGAGAGCAAAATGCTGACAATTTAGATCGTGCAGCAGGTGCAATCCGAGGGCGTGCTTCAAGAGTAGCTCATATTGTTTCGGGTGAGATGGACAATTATGAGCCAGGGGCTTACACTGAAGGAGTGATGAAGAATGTTCAGTATTTAACCAAGAATGGTAAGTCTCATTTCTGAACTGTGTTCTCAGCTTCTTTAGTTGTAAAAGCATTCTTTTATACGTCACATTTAAAAGGAATCCTGTGATTCTAATGTGTTAATTATGCACTGATGTTTCTCTTATCTCCTTTCAGCATACTACCCAATTATTTTGATACCATACAGTTCAAAACTAATTTTTAAAAATTAAATTACATAATTCATGTAGGGGTTTTTAACTTTTAGAGAACTTTCACTAGAGTTTTTAAATAAATGTAATTAGCAATATTCGAAGACTAGTAACTGACGGAGCAGCAGCTTTCTGCTGTGTTTTACTGGCCTCAGTACATCTGTTTTAAGCAGATGAAAGGAAAGCTTGTAGAGAAATAGAAGCAGGTTCATGATTTGTTTATACTTACTTCTTCAAGGATTATTGTGCCATGGTTAAACATTCTCAGATATCTTCAATTTTGCTATGTGAATTTGGAACGTCTTAAAATGTTTAGTAGCGTCCATTTTATTTTCCATGATACTAAAGAGAGTATTCTTTATTGGAATACCCCATATTGGAAGCAGGGTTGTGACTGTCCTATAAATGGTTTCTGTTTTTAATGTAAGCAGTGTAAGGCTGAATATGATATAAGGTGCTGGAGGAAGATCAGGAGAGATGAAGGATATCAGTTGTGTCACTATATGTGCTACTCCTTGTGAAAGACTATCTTACACATCTGAAATGTAATTTCTCTCAAGAAGAAACTGAAACAAACTGTCAGCCATCTCCAATTAATTTTTTTTTTTTTTTTTTTTTTTCTACTTATTCTTTAAAGGGCATTACAAAGCATGAGGCTTCTTGGGTGTGAACAGAATTGATTTTAATCCTATTTGTGTCTTAGAACACTTAATCTCTGGCCTTACGTTTTTTGATTCAGTATATACACTAGGAGTCTGTTGAGACCCCAGGATTTACATGTTCTCAGTGACTGGCAGTCTAATAGCTGGGTGGTTATTGCCGTTAAGAATTTTTCTGGTAAGTCTGTGCCTCTGGAATAGAGTATTCAGTTTCATGACCACAGAGGTCTGAATGCTAGCTCTGTCAGTCTAAACAGATTTCTAATATGTTATGTTCGCTTGACATTTACTTTATTTTACTTGAAGAAAAGACAGGAAGTTTGAGCACTTTTTTAATCAGTTCAAATAGGTCCAGGACAGAACTGCCTTCATGTGAAACAAGAATGAACTGACATAGCAAAGAAGTTGCAAAAGGGACAGAATAGTGAGAAGATTTTGGAATAGACTTGCCTGGTTTTATCTCCTTTTCTGACATTTTGATGAGAAAATCCTAGAACTTGGAAAATAATGTTCTGTTTTTGTAACTTTTGAAAGTACTATGACATATAGTAAGGGAAGCAGCAATTACAGGAAAGCATAGTTTTGATTCTTTTGTAAAAGCTGAGCTCTTCTTTATTGAAACTGGTGGTGTTGAAACACATCAGGAATTGACACTGATTTCTGTTCTGTTGCACTGCTGTGACAGAAATATATATATATCTAAATCTGTGTTTTTAAAAAAGACGACAAAGCATAAAACTGGTTTTGGTTGGATTATCTGGCTGTGTCAAGGGACATCAAGCACAGTGTCATCTGCGCAAATTTCTTTGTGGTACTTTAAACCTAGAAGTCCTGTACTTCACATAATTCAATAGGAGCTGCAAAAGGAAAAATATACTTTTCATTCCTACCCTTATTTATATGATCTGCAGTGAAAAGACTTCAAATCATTATGAGGATTTTTTGGCTGGTTTTATTTTTCTACTTCTTCAAGAGACATGAAAAATGCAGATAAACTGCAGTCCTCAAGTTTAACCCGACACACACAGTTATTGCTGGGTCTTCCCAGGAGCAAGATGAGACCTCACTAGGAAAGAGCTTCACATATTTTTTGCCATCAGTTAGCTTGCATGAGTAATGCAGGGCAGTGAAGTGCATCTTTGAAGCCCAATAAAAAGGTAATGTGTTACTGAATAGACACTGTATCAGGAGGAGTATACAGTTAATGAAAATAGAATTATGGAATAGTAGTGTACTACACAGAAACTGCAAAAGTACACATGAAAGCATAAGATCACTGAATCTCTCTCTTCTGTTGGAAGACATCACACTTAATTGAGATGGCAAAATTAGCCATTCATCCAATAGTACTTTAATAACTGCTGCGTAATAAGTGTTAAAAGCTGCTGCTTAGTTTCCTACTTGAAGTTACATAGTCCTGTTCAGATACCAGTTGGTTTTAAACAAATGGATTTTATAGTACCGTATATTGGAGTGTCTTTCTCAAATTTACGTTATTCTTCTCCTTTGTTTTGCACCTGCCCATTCACCCAACAACGAGAAAACCCTAAACAAAAAACAGCAAAGCTGTCAAAACACTGTTAAGGTTGAAAGTTCAATTGTACCAGAATAAAGGTTGTCTTTTTAGCCTTGATTTGCACTTGGTGTGTGCATTATGCTGTTGTAAGTATGTGATTACACAGTTAAGTTACTAAATAGCTGCTTAATCCATTCCACTGGATGGACCTGTTTTAGGCATTTGTCAGGGTCATATATTGAAGGAGGATGTTGTCCATAGGATCGGTTTCGAAGATAATGGGGCAGAAGAATGCAGGAAGACAGTATGTGGTCTGACAGTGCAGATAGTTGGTTTGGACTGCCCTTGTGTCTATAGAGAGTTAAGTGACACTTCAGGTTAATGAGGCTACAGCTAAATGTGGGACACGGGAATACTCTCCTGCTCCTGTTGTGAGCGAGCACTCTGAGTACGTCTTAGTTTTATGTCAAGATGAGATTGGGAGCTGACCTATCTCATCTTCTTTTCAGGTTTTAGTGGGAAGGACATTAGGGTGTGTGGTCAGAAAAGAAACATGCAAAGCATTTGAACTAACATCCCTGTCCAGATGTTACGAGATCAGCACTGAGGATCATGACCTGGAAATGCATGCACCAGGGTCTATATGAAACTTTTACTGACTATTGGAGAAAAGAACGTTCAACCACGTGGTCTACATGCTTAATGAAGGCAGTTGTTGAAACCAGCATTTCCTATCTCGATTTTACAAATGCAAATTTGGCAGAGATGCAGGTTGTATTCTTTTATGTTTAAGACTGAAAATGTTCCTATTGGTACCTCTCCATCATTTCTAATGCTTGGTGCTTCGTACTGTTGATGAGATCGAAAAGTGCAGGTCCTTGCGTTTTGATAGGATTTGTTTACTGTTGTATGAAAGCAAAATGAAACCTTTAAGGAAGACAGATTTTAAAAATACAGAGTATTTCCACTTCTGAACTGGAAGAGTAACTCTGTAGTGTATTTTTAAATAATCAGTCTATTCATTTTCCTACCTTCCAGAATCTGCAGGAGTTAAATTGAAGTGAACAATTTATATTATGGTATCTACCCGCTGATATAGTAAAAAGCCTGTATTTATTGTAAATATTGTCTGCAGTGTTTCTTTCATGTCAAAGTATAATAATTCACTATATAAATATTTATTTAGATTTAAGGATCTTGTGAAAATAAGGAAAAGGGGTGGAGACAAATACTTCAACTTTATTTAGGCACTAGCGGAAGTATTTTAACTGTAGCTTTGAGTCCACTTGTTTTTATGTCAGTAGGGCTGAGGGACATAAAGAAGCCCATTTTCCACAGCTTCTTAAAAAAAGAATTATGAAATACCTTGTGTAATTCACTTAGGGATAGGGCTTAACATAAAGTTTAGAAATACTGATGAAGGTACATTTGGAATGAAAAACAAGTTTCTGTTCTCAAATTGTAGATCAGCTGTAGGTGTTGTTCTGAAACTGCCATTGGTAAGACACAAAATGATGATCCCATTCCATTTGAAATATGACTGAAAATAAATTAAGACAGGGTTTAATCTGTAAGACAGAACAGTGATTCCAAATTTAGAGCTCAACATAGATTTGAAATTGTCTCGCTGCTTCAGAAAATATTTAGAAGCATGTACATAGCTGGGAATTCCAAAAAAATTCTTCAGAGGGGCATCAGATCTATCAGACCTGATACCAACAATGCTGATTATAATTGGGAATTGAAGAGAAGAATAGATGGGAAGGGTTTTTTAAGCAATTCATCATCTGGGTAAGTATGAGTTTCTAGACATTTCAGAGTCAGGGAAAATCTCATATCCAAACAGTTCCGTGACTGACTTAGGAGGCTGAAGGACATCTTTTTTGGGTGTTACATATACATACTTCTTTGCTATAAGAAGGAAAATTTTGGCCTGATTATCTGCTCTGTGGGACTCTGAGAGCTATGTTAGGACTATTTCTAATGAAAGACTTTCTCAAACTCGTGCATTTATACATCTCCAGTTGCACATTTTCTTCATGTGTCAATGTGACCAGCTGCACGTGGATGAAAAACCCTTGGTCCCAAAGGGCCAAACATTTTAAACGTAGACCTGTTTTGGAGACATTTGGTTTGTGTTTAAAAACCTTTACAAGTTCAAGTTAACCTTTTCTGAAGTGCTTTACTGTGGTTTTGTCCTGAGACTCATTCAATTATTTCTGACCCAGTTGTCTGCTGTATGGGCAATGTTTTTGCATTTTACACAAATTAATTCTTTTTTAGAATTTGGAATTAAATAATTTATTTGTTTATTTCTTGGTCCCAAGAATGGTATCTTGGACACATTCCAGTTTCCTCTCACTTCCAGTGTGATCAGTTGCATAACCTCTGTACTTAAACTGGTCTACTCCGCCAGACAGGACTTTTCCTGTATAGCACTGTATTAAATGATTCAGCTTGATGGATTAACTCTACTGCATTGCTTTTCCCTGGGAAAGAAATTTATCTCAGCAACTAAAGATATTAGTGTTATCTGATTTTGATCTTCTTGCTTCTTCTGTTTTTTTATTTATGTCCATGTCTTTCACACTTTATATGCATAAGCTAGTAATTTTGTATTTTCTAAGTTGCTTTATTTGCTTTTTTCAAACAACAATTCCTAGACTTGAAGCAACAGCTTATGCAAAGCAACTGACAGTTTCCTTTGTCCACTGTCAGAATTGTTTCCAGTAGGGATTATATTTTTTATCCAATTCAAAAATTTTACTCCCTCTAAAGATACCAGCCAAGGAGGAAACACTTGGAGGTTTTGTGGTATTTTATCCTGTTGACTCTGATACAAATATTTTATTATATTTTTGCATGCCATCTAAGCCAAAGTGGGGGAAGAGAAGCATTTCCAGAGACTTCATTGCCTTGCCTAAGACATACCTTCAGGTTACAATAAATAAGCTGTTGAAGGTCTGTATCTCTCTCATGGTGTAAAAGGTACCAATATGACCAATCTCATTCTAGATGACTTAGGTGAGGGCGGCTGAAATGAGATTGCTGAATCTCATTTTTGTAGTTTATCCAAAATCAAAATCTGTAATTACTTAAAAAGGGTGAAGTATTTTTAGGGGAAAAACATTTTTCACTGTTTGTCACCCTCAGAGTGAGATTTAAAGAGAATCTTGTACTTGGTAATAAACTCTGTTCAGCATACAGAGGTTCGTACCCTTGCCTGTGAAGTCCAAGGTCTGCTAAACAGGACTGAGTCCTTTCTTTGGAAATGACTGAAAAGAAAATTGATAGAAAAAGACAGAGTATGGCTTCAGCTTGGAAGCTTGTGGAATTGGTGTAGAACTCAGACAAGAAACAGGTTAGAAGAAACTATATTCAACAAAGAATTATTGTAAAAAACTAAGAGAATAACTGTATGAACTAAGAAAAGTGCTGTAGGTAAACGTTTCCTCTCCCTTAACGTTTTAGGGATGTTTATAGTAGCTTTTTTTTTTTCCTTAGGATTATGAATAGTTGTAAAACTATTTAAAGCAATATCCATTATTTTTTGCTCTATTGTAGAGTCAACAACCTGCATTAGGTCCACAGTGAGCTTTTTTTGTAAAGCTCTCTTCTAATCCTTCTGAAGCTATGTTAAAAAAACTGTCAGATTTGTTTCACATGTTAAGAATGTTCTGAAGAAACAGAAATGTCATATAAAATCTTTTGTGTTTCAGATAATCAAAAAATGGCTCTGAGCATAATGCCATGTCTTATTGCCAATCCTACCTTCGCTTCCTGTAGCTTAAAAGTAGCTTTTCTTCATTCTTAATAACGTTAATGTACATATTAATTATAAATGGTACGTGAGAGTTTAGATGCTCATAACTACTTGCTTGCTTGCTTTAAAATGCTGTTGTGCTTCGTGATCATCCAAGGAACTGAGAATAAATCTCTGCAGTGCCCTGTGCCAACAGGCTTTGTTCAGCAAGTTTCAGAGTGTCTGGTACAGTCTTGCTGACTAGGGTGCTAGGTCTTAAACACAATCTCTAAAAACTTTTCTCCTTCCTGAGATAAAAAATAGCAGGAACAGCATTTAAAACACAACATTAATAAGTTATGTTTATAAATAAGGTAATTACTTTACTTCTCCCTTCTTCAGTTGTTTTTTGTTGTTGTTATTCTGGTTTTTAGGCCTTTCTTCTAACTTAGTATAGTAAAATAAATTTCTATTACCAGCATGGATTTGACATACATGATGCCATAATAAATTTACATCTACCAGGATAGTCTGTCATTTTCTTTCTTTACTTCCTCCCTTCTTTCCTTCCTTCCTTCCTTCCTTTTTCCATTTCAGAATTGGCCTTTTATGTTCAGCATATGCAATGTGATGATTTCTTCACTGTTCCTGTTTCCTTGAGGCTACTTGAAGAAATGCCTTGTGACTTTCAACATGTAAATTAACTTCTTCTATCCCTTTTAATGTATTTTCCCTTTTAGATCTTAAGGGACCAGGACAGGGATTCTTTTGTTAGTGTCTGTTCACAATGGATTTAAGTTTTTAACAAGATCAGGGAACTGCTACTGATCTATTTCATATTTTACTTTAAATTTAAGCAGGTATTTTAAACAGATTCTTCACTGAGCTTTAACTTGGACAGTTGTTATCTGTGTGCCCATATCAAAGCCATTAACAGCATTTCAGCTGGGACTTTCTTATGCAGAGGACCTTAGGTTCCCCTTCTTTTCAGTGCTAAGGACCTTTCATGTGCAGTTCTGTAGTCTTCCTTTCACTTGCAGCTCTGGAACCTTTCAGATAGCTATTGTGAATGCATTTTCCAACGTCTCTGTGGCAATGTTTTCTCACTGCTATTTTAATAATGTTTTTATCATAGTCTTGCACCTACGAACCCTGTTATAATTGTTATTGTACATTCTTGTGGGAATTACAAGTACTCTGTGCTCTTTTCATATTTGTCTGTGATTAACTTTTTGTCTTAGACACCAGTTCAGCAATTATTTCCTTTGTCATTCAACATTCAAAGAATTCTTTTGTCCTGTTGTCTTTTAAAACATTGTAGTACATAAGGGATGTCATCTACCTTACAGCACTCATTAGATTTTATCTGAGTATTTTTTAAAAAATTGGTATATTAGGGACATTCAAGTTCTTAAACTAGCAGCTTTGGTTATTTCTGTTGCTTCTTGAAGCCAGTTGGTCAGATATACCTACTGTTGTTTTTTCTGTTTTCCATGGACCAAACCTTTTAGAATTTTTCAATGTTTATAGCTTCTAGCTGTTTGGTTTCACAACATTTACATGTCAGAGTGTAACCTGACTTCTAAATAGAGCTGTGGAATGGGTAACTCTATCTCACAAATCACAAAGTGCTTAAGAATTTGTTCAATATTCCATAATCTGAGGACATTTTCGTTCAAATATCCAACTTGAATCCTGTCCTGTTAAGGATTCCCTTAGACCTGAAAAATTCATTTATTGTTTTTCAGTTTTAGATCATTCTCAGATCTGCAGAGGTATAATTTGTTTCTGTTTTCTAACCCAAATTAAAAAAACAGCAAGAAAACCTTCCACAGTTTGTATTTTCACATGTAATATTTTTCTTATGTTTATAACAAAATTTCATAATTGTTAGAATGTTGTATCATAATCATGAAATTACATGGTTTTTTCATGGTTGTTTTTTTTTTTTTTGATAAGATGTTCAGTGTCCCACCCAGATTCCTTTCTGGCAAACATGCCCTCAACTCCCTCAACTCTTATTGCTTTCCTCTATAGTAACTGCAGGCTGTCGGATTTGGAAATTATGCAGCAGAACGTGTTGGGGGGAACATATGCATAATTCAGCAGGGTTTATTTATGCATGTGTATTTATGTATGGATCATAAATCTGTTAATATAGTAGAACTGATTCTTGCTAAAATTATAAATAATACATTTGTGATCATTTTGTTCACATCAGATCACAGTAAGTCTCTCAACAATGCCATTAATGGCTGTATGTGGAGAAGTGTTATTGAATTATATGCTGGATAAAATATCTATAAATATGGCTTCTCTTTCCTTTCTAAGGACCAGATAGATTTTTTTTTTTTTTTTTTTTTTTTTTTTTTTTTTTTTCACAAATCCCACCACTACTTGCACTATATAAGGTCTGGTCTGCTGTGAGCTTTGTTTTGACTAAGAGTTGATGAGAATTTCAGACTGTCCCCTCAGTTTACCCAGTGCTATTAAACAACTGTAGTTAGATCAGTTCTGGAATATTTCACTAGACCATCTTAAGATTCATCTTAAAGTGAAGCTTTATATAGCAGATAAAAGTGTAGTAATATATCCATCAATTTTAGAGCATTTGGGATGTAGTTCATGCAGGAATATACAGCTGTCCATCACTCATACTCCTTTATGATTGCTGTCAAGAACTAAAAATTAAAAGGTAGACAGCTTCAGTTGGAAGAATAGAAGGTGCATGCCTTGTGCATTGTTACAAAAAAGTCATGACAGAAGCCTTCTGTTGCCATGCCAAGGCAATATAAAGCAGCAGCCATGCTTCTCATATGGACTAGTCAGAGCTTGCTTCAACAGCTAGGTTAGGCAGTGAACAGTTTGACTCCCCGCCTAAGCAACAAAAATTTTGGGAGAAGCCATCAATCTTTCGATAGCATGCTCTTTTTATCTGAAACAATTTTGTAATTTTTCCTAAACTTAAGCTGCAAATGAGTGTTTCTTCTATCAGACCGTTAGTGTTTTCTATATTGTGTAGCCCAGAACCAGCATTATAACACAGGATACTTCCTTTCTTCTAAATGTTAAGGGAGACAATGTTTCATTTTTTTAAGTAGATACTTAAGTACGTTTATATAAGGGTCACCCTTTTCTGGGCAATTAAATGCTTTTAAAGGGTGCATTCGTGCTTTGTGCAGTAGCAATTTCAGATGCCCAGAATAAGCAAATTGTCTTCCTTTGTCTTGCTTGTGAGAATTGGCAGTGTTATAATTTTGGAAGTTTTTTATAATGTCCAAAGGTTACAAATACGTCATTCTGCATTTACGAGTCTCCAAAGTACTAATATAAGTATCCTATAGCAGAAGAGAGCTGAAGCATGGCAACTTTGCAAATGGATGCAATAAATCCGTGTGATTTAACCTGATACATTGTCAGATACACAGATAAACATATAAAGTCTGTTGGCACTTTATTTTTAGTGTTTATTTGCTCTACAGTCTTTTAAAACTGTTGATTTTTTGAGAGCTAATTGTAAGATTTTCTGCAGCACTCCATATTCTGAACAGCAACATGTAGTCATCTTGTATTTACTCAACTTTTTAACTTGTCTTGTTTATATATTACTCTGCATGATAAATAAGGTATGTACCTGTATCTGAATCTATAGAGTATAAATTCTGATAATGTTGAGAGCAATGTTAATTTACTCAGTGTAGTATGTTTCTAACTGTTGATCATGAGTGGATGTGTATTTAGAGTTGATAACTGACATGGTTGAATCCTGAAGTCTGCCATTCTGAATCTCACTGCATTGCAGGTTAGGAGGAAGTAATGTTGTAGTAAGCTTTTGTAAACTCTAAACCACAAGTAAAGAATAAAAAACCTTCTGGAACATTTTCAGCCTTCTTGTGCTCTCTAGATAGAATTGAAAGTAACAGGAAATCTAATTGAGAATCACTGCCTTGTCTGTCAGCAGTCCATTGCAATTGGAATTCACCATGACTGCATGCAGAACAGTCAGCACCTGTTACAAGTATCCATTCTCGCTCTTCCTTCAGATTCTCATAGAGGACTTTCTTTTCCTAAAGAACTTATTTCCAAAAACAATACTAGCATTAGCACTGATAGCCGTAAGTGTTCCTTAGTTAAGTAGTTACTAGTTGATTAAGAAGTTTCAGGTAATACTGAAGAATGTTCTTAATGTCATTGGTAGATGGTTGGTTGAGGCAAGGTGTCGTTTCTCGGGGAAAGTATGTACTACAAGTTGCAATTACTGTGAGTATAGTGGATACAAATGTCTCACTTAGATTCTTGCTTTTGAAAGCTTTTCTATTTCTGGGGTAAGAATTGAGGGATAGGGCAAGTTGAACAGTACCTCTGGTATTCTTAGTTCAATATTCTACCATTTTGTCCTTTGTTTTGTATGGTAGCCCATCCTGCTACTTTATATAAATAACTGGTATGTGAGAACATCATACTCTGTCTCTTTGTCATTCAATGTAAAACTAAGAAAGCAATGACTTTGTTAGCCTGTGTGAGTTATTTTCATTATTTACATCAGTTCTGTCTGGTTTAAGGAGCTTTCGTGTATATGATCATCTAATTCTGTTGTTTATGCTTGATCTGTTTGGACTTCCAGATATCTTATAATTACACAGAATCCCTTTACCATTTGTGTTTAGATGCAATTAGATATACAAACAACACCTAAAACATTCTCAGTCCTTGCAGTAATTAAAACTAAATCAGTTTAGATAACAGAGAAAGATATGCAGGTTCCATCCAAATGAATGTGACAGCTTTTTGAAATGTTGCTGAGAGAGGTTCAGGTCAAAGCCTGGTTGGATGAAATCCAGCACAACTAGCACTGAGTTCAGTTTTTACCCTGCTTTGAGCCTGAGGGAGATCTCTCAAGTTCTTGGATAGGTTTGTTTCCTGTATGACCCCTTGGGGAGTTCTGTCTGCATGTATGAATTTCTGCAAAGATGCGGAGATGCAGATTTTGGACATACTTTCTAAATGGAGGAATATTCAAAGATGAAGAAAGTATTTTGAGTGTGCAAGGAAAGAGCTAGAATATATAGTAATATGGAGAAGAATATACAATTAGAATAAAACAGAATGTGATGATCTTGCTCCTAAAGATAATTTCCTTACCTAGACCTATGCTTTTTTTTTGTGGAAGATGCTTGAGTAGAGCTGTGTTATTTTCTACGAGGGAATGGTGTTCTGCGTTTTCTTCCAACTGTCTTAATTATCATTAATTTCTGTAGAGCAGTGTGGGCAAACATTGTGCATTGAGCGCTTCAAGACAGAAAAAAATCCTTCTGATGTGTGAGCACCATCAGCAAAAACAGGTGTCCAAGAAGGCTTACGCAGCTGCTTGCATCAAAAGAAGGATATGATGTTTTTCATTTTCCAGGGCAGCCAGAATTCCAGCAGTTTGCACTCTTGTTTCTTTGTTAGGAAGTCCTCTTCCTCAGCCCCTTTCTTCAGCTCAGATGGTGAGCTCATGGTTTAACACTTTGGATAGGAAATCTTTAAGAGATCTTTGAGTCTGGAGACTAGATTACTAATGCAGGTTTCCGCTTGTATTTACGACATAGATGCTTGAGTTTCCGATAAACGTACTTAGCGCATTAGTATTGGTAAAACAGTTCAATTTGGTTAAAGATTGAAGTGAAGTTACTTTACCATCTAATCTGAAATCTATTATCCACTTCAAAGAAGTCCACTAAGGTAAAACACTTTGAGTAACATTTACTTACGTTCTTGTAGTTAACACACATAGCAACTGTACATATCGAAATGCAATGTTGTATGTGTCTGTAAGTTTGAGAATGATTTATACTTTCAATGTAATCAGGAACATAGTGGAAGAAACCCAAAGGTCTGAAAACTGGGGACCCCCTAGCAGGTTTTGTCATTACTGTTAAAACTACTTCAGGCTCTATCTCAACACAGGGAACTGTACGCCCATCTCTTCTTTTTCTTCCTGCACAGACAGGACTGTGAGTTGGCTTTAAAGCACCTTAGTAGGCACTGGTGGAGGAAGAATGTTCGTAGGATGCCTAAAAAGCCATTTCTTACTGGAGTAGAGATCATTATCCAGATGGCAGCATTGTGAGGGCTTTCTTGGAGTTGTCAGTTGCAATAGGGTAAGTTATTGTATTCTATAAGACAAAGCCATTTTTTGTATGAAAAGGCAATTGACAAAACAATTGAAAAATGCAAAAATCCATGAAAAACACAACAAAAAGGCCACACGTAATAAAATTGAGCTTAAAGTCTGGAGAGAACCCATTGAGATTTTTTTTGTTCTACCTTTGGCACAAACAAGCTACCCAGTGGGATTTCATGTTCTGCAATAAGCAGGCTTATGGGTTTCAAATGATTCCTTACTGTAATTGAACACACTTATTATATATACCAACATCCCTTTATCTCTTTCCATGTAAAACAGTTTTAGTAGTACCATAGTTTAGTAAGGACAGCTTTTGTGTAGATGCTTACACTACAGGGTTCAGTATTTAGGACTTAACCTCAAACCCACTGAAATCACTGGAGTGGTTGACATGAACTCTGCTGGCTCGTGTCTCAAAAGCCTTGTCTCAGATCTATTTACTGAGTGGTACTATTGTTTATTATCAAAATAAACCACAAAGAACATAAAAGTTTGCCAGTGCACAGTATATTAAGGTGTTAGAACAAAGACAGGGATTAAGTGCACAAAGTTTGTCATGAAGTAGCGTTTTCTGAATCCTTTTAAGGCTAGCTTTTAATGCTAAGTTCAGACTCAATATTTTTCTGGCAATATTCAGAAAAAAATATTTTTTTTGCAGTTGACAGGCAAGTTCATTGGTGTTTTACTGTTATCAAGAACTTCAGGACTTCATGTACCAAGTTGCATTTTCCTAGTTTGCCTTTTAAATGTCAATCTTCTATGAAATTTAATTATTACTGATTAAATTCTTTTAGTTACTACAAGTTACTTTTTAGTAGATGTGTCACCTTGTTCCCAAACATGCATTGTATTTTTATCTTTTTGTCATTTGCTAACACAAATCTCAAAAGGAACTATCTAATCTTGCTTAAAAAAAAAAAGGGGGGGGGGGGGGAAGAGTTCATTTCTGGTTTTCCTCAATAGGGCTTGCATTTTTTTTTTTGTCTTTGTGCCAAAGAAAGTTGGGATTTTTTTTGCAGGAGTATCCCTTCTGGCTAATTCAATTACTTTCAGGTTTTATAAGATGATACTACACCCAGTGGCAACCAGATTTCTCAAAAGAGGCTATTTCTCGTTATGTTCTAAAATAAATGGCAGCATTTCACGAGGGAATGTTTAGATTGTTTTCTACTGTTAGTGGTTTGAAGACCAAGTTATTTTCAGCATGATTTCAGTGTTGGGAAAATATGGCCCGCTTGCATGTTCGCAGCTTCTAAAACTAGAGCGGTGCATCCTGACCTTACAGCATCACAGTACATGAAAAAAATCTTGTACAAAGTGCGTAATAACTGTTTCTCCGACACTTGTCTTCAGCCTTCTTCCATCAGTGAAGGATGCACTCCGGGGAAAATGGAGAAGTTCGTATTCAGTAACTGCTACACTCAGGTTTTTTTTCCTACTTGTGGGTAGGATGACTGGAATTAACTCTGGTTTAGGCATTCAGTTTTCCTGATACTTCACTAAATCTGTTGCTCATTAATCTCATGGAAATTTAACTTTTATTCTTGTCTGAAATCTGTGATCTCAGTATAATGCTTAAAATATTATGGACTAATGTTCCTAATAAAATAATGAAATATTGCAAATAAAGTTTTAGAAAAACCACCTAAATGAATGAACTCTAGGTAATTATTATTGCATATGAGACTGCTGTAAGAACATACTCATAACTTCCACGAAGCTGTATTCAAATACAGGATTTAGACTTTGATGTGGACTTTTTATGGAGGCTGCATTCACTGCATGTAAAGCATATTATGAAGAAAACAATCTATTTGAATGTGATAAAACTATTGTATTTTCACTGGGTCAATATAATTCAGGATGAAGGCACATTTTCAGAGATTTTTGGAGTCACAGTGGTCTACTATTTAAAAACTTGTGTAAAATATTGGAAGGAGAATATATACTTTTTATTAACATGGATTATAATGTAATGCATACATTTTGTGCTTCATTAAAAATATTTTTAATTCTCTTGAAAGATCATTATTTCTTGCTGATACTTGTAACTCTTGTAGATAGATTAAAGAAATAAGTACTTTAGGTAGAGCAGTAGTATATATATATACACACACATCCTTTGAGGTATCTGAATAGGGCATTTTCTTCAAGATGTTTCAAATCTGGAAACTCTTAAAATATATATATATATATATATATATTGCAAATTGAACTTAGTGGCTAATTTGGAACTTCCAAGGAAACCAAATCCCTTTGGCAGTCTGAACAGAGTTTGCATATGTACTGTGCTCTGCTTTTTGATCACATAGTGAAAAAGCTATTTCTGAAGATAAAAGTCACCACAATTGGACACCATGTCCTCAGAAGCATGTTTCCAAATACTGTTGAAGCATGTTCTAGTGAAAAACCTGAGGTAAAATCATTTAATATCCTGCAGGTTGTTTGCAAGCAGTCAAGATGCAAAGAGGATACAGGGTATCTTGTTCATGGCTGCTTTGAAACCTCCATTTCAAAACACTGTTGTCATAGCACAAGTTGTCATTTCTGGAGCACTGTTCCAAAGGAAGTCATTGGTTTTCTCTGATTAGGGTATTAAATTTAAATCGAGGGAGAAGGTTGAAGAACGTTGGTGTGATTCTCCTTCTGTGTTCCTGCAGATTCAGTCCATCGTTTCCTACAAGGTTTCCTGTTTTCACAGGAAACCCTTTCTCAGCCCTCAGAAAACATTTCTGTTTATTCCTATGTTTTATGGGATGATTGAATCATTCAATGCAAATTTAAATATCTGTGTGCTATGGTCCACCGTAACAATAACATTTTCTTGGTTCTTTAACCTTATGTTACAGGTATGAAATCAACTTACAATTGGAAAACTACCATTTGTGTGTAAAAGATTCAGATGATTTTATAGAGAGATCGTTTTTTACAGTGCAAGAGAAAAAATGTAGCAGTCTTGTATTCCAGTTTCTAGCAGAGTCCATGCAGCTTTCTCACACACTTTGCATGTGCCTTTCTAAATTTTATCCTAGCAAGAGATGAGCAGAAAGCCTGCAGTTATTGCTCCCAAGCTCCGCCTGGTCTGGCCCGCCCTTTTTTTCAGTAGCCAAGTGGTGGATATAGTCTGTTGCTTTAGGCATAATGGTCCCTTGAGCCAAATGTATGTTTGCTACGCCAGAGAATAGACAGTCACTGCTTAATGCTTCTGTGTAGGCAAATTCAGTCGTGCAGCGTTTGGTAAAACACACTTCCTACTCTCAAATGCTATTTATGAAACTTGTACTTTTTTCTCTCTGTTGCACTGTCTCAAAATTGTATGAGTTGTATGAAAAATAAAAATTAGGTTTTTGGGGTCAGGCTTTTAAATTTTCTGTATATCATCATTATGAACTGCATGAAGTGTAGTCTGGTACACAAAGGAAAAGCAGCAACATATTTCTTCTTCTCCTTTAGATGTAAGATATAAACCAAATATACTGATCTTTTTTATAATCTGCCAAGAAAAGTGACTAGATAATGAAAAATATTAAGGATCATACAAACAGGGCTTATGCTAGGGTACAGAGTAAGGGTTCCTTCTCAGATTTTTGGTCTAGACTTGTTCCCCTGCAACGAAAAGGATACTCTGCCTTGTTTGTTTTGAGAAAACTATAAAATTAGAACTGCAGGATTGCATTGGCAGTTTGACATTAGAAGCCAAACTGAAATAAGATGTGAGAGATAATGACTGACATGAACCACTAGTCAAAATACGGTGCATTCAGTTAGTGTTTTACTGAAAACATACACACCAGTCTATATGTATGACAGGCTTAAATAACGTTTTACTCATTTTAGGCAGTGTCCTTCTTGCCGTAGTGATCCAGGATTAGATAATTTCTTAATATTTTTCTTTCTTACTCCTGTGGTTTGGAGATTTGTCTGAATAAAAGTGCCTGCTGCCCTGCTTTAAAGTAGGGCTTGAAAAGTGCCAAGAGTTACATACCAAAGAGAATACAATGGGATAAAGACAATGAGGCAACACTATCACTTTTTGTTTGGTTGATTGCTTTAGAATAGAACCTAAACATTTTTCTTCAAGGAAAAAGTGATTGTGAGAAACTTGATTTCTCAGTTTGTCATAGAATCAAGATTAGTCCTTTTCCCAGAAGGTCTGTTTAGTGGAAGCATTACTTTTGTAAGGGAGAACTGTCTTGGTTGCAGTTACTGACCTTGTTTAATTAAATGATCTTTTTAAGATCATTTTATAATTGAAACTCTTGCTCAAGAAATGCATAAAAATGCCAGTTTAAAAGCATTCCTGTGTAACAAAAGAAATACGCTTAGGTTCAAGCATTCAGTTAGTGTTCTGGTGAGAAGGGTGTTGTGCAGTGCACAAGAAGACACAACTCACCAACCATGCAGCTTGTGAAAGTGATGTACTCCTTGAATGCAGCAGTTAGCAGAGGGCCACCCTCAGATGAAGGCATCTTGAACAAAATCCTGGCAATAATGAGTTAATTAGGATTTTAATGGATATCAGTAAACAAGGTCTAGAGAAGACTGATGCACAGATCAGTGATTTTTTCTCCCCAAATCATGAAATTTAGTTTATGTTCTCTCAGAAGACATATGGCAAAATGTAGAAATTATTTTTTTTTTTGCCATTGTGAAAGTGACAAACAAAAGCTGCCCTGTTGTAAAGATAGTAATGATTCCTTTCTGCTGCCAGGATTTCCATGCAGTATACACTGCTCAATACAAAATGAGAAGTCCCACCCTAGATGCCTGGAAGTAGATGCTCCTCTGCTTTGTATGAACTCGGTCCTGTTCAAGTCTTCGTGTTAGTTCCGGTCATTAAGAGCCTTTTCTGGACCATTTCAAGCACTATCACTATTTTTATTTAAAAGGTAGAGCTTTGGGTAACAACTTCAGAAGATGTATTAGCACTGTGTTACCTTCGAACTATGTAAGGTAACAAATGCTGAATTATTCAGTTTTCTGCTCTGTCTTTAGGCACCTATAGCAATTTAGACAGTTTCTGGAAACATTTGGGGGCGAGTTGAGCAAGGGCAGCACATAAAAGACAGCAAGCCGTATGCCATTCTTGTTGAGTCCAATGTAAGGGCCTGCTCCTTTTCCATCTTACCGTTTGTCTAAATCTGTTTAGAGGCTGTTACAGTCTTCAAGAGATTTAATTAGAGCAAGAGAAAGGGGTATCAGTGCTAGCTTTGTCCCTTTAAAACTGTGTTAGCTACTGTAATAATTGAGAACTACATGGATCTTACTGTATCTGCTAGCAGAATGATGTATTCTTGTTAACTGATCTGTGTTGAGACCGTTAAGGGAATGAGGGATGCCGACACCTTACGGTTAGATCACTCTTGCAGGTATGTGAATGTGAAAGTGCCTGTGAATAACAGCTTTCACCCCTGCTGACGTCTTGAGATGCCACATGCTTAACTTCCTGCTGCTCAGAGGAGCTGCCGGTAAAGGTAGCGATTTTTACCTTGACGGTGCAAGGTAAAAATACCATTATGCATTTCTTTTGGTTCTTTGTACACCTAGATTTTTAGTGACAATTTAAGTGATACTGTAATTTTGAGGAATAATGGTTGTCGTGTTTAGCTATTTGCACTGTTGTTTTGGCAAAAGGCAGACACTTCTAGAACAAAATGATCTGTACAATTTTAGTAACAGCATATAGAAAGGTGTTAAAAATATTAGTCAAATGTAGTTGTATCTGCAATGAGCACCTGGCTGTATAAACACAAAAGTAAAATCCATGCATCTGCCCTTTACAAATGAATCATCTCACAGCTATCTCATTTCTTTCACAAAGTCCCTTTCCTAGTATAAATTACCATATATCTATTCACTTCAGTGAATGTAACATTGTCTCATACACATAATGTCTTTGAGATTTACAATTACCTGAAGACCATCTTAATTGATTTTCCCTACTTAATCTCTGTTCTTACAAACACAGTTAGTAAGAACAATTGTCAGTTCATTTTAATAAAACGTGTCTTGTCTTTTTCCGTATAATTCATTATCTTCTTAGAGCATACGCTACTGTTTGGGAAGGATGCAAGATGAGAATACAACTTTATATTTAAAAATATAGTTGGTTTTCTGTGACTTTAAGCAGAGCTCAGAAATACTAATTTTTAGTGACAGGTATTTGGTGTTTATTCATTGATTTTGTTGCTCTAACTAAGCTTCCCCAGTACTTCTGCGTGTTTAAATTCAATTAATCATCTTCATCCAACCCACTATAACAGTTTTTAATTGGAAAAGAAATCAGATACTAGGTACTAAAAATCAAGGAGTGCTTTATTCTGACATAAAATTAGAGAAAAATATGTGAGAATGGCCTTATGTCATACTGATAACGGAATTGTGTGCTGAAAACAAGTTAAAGGTCTTCACATCCCTGCAGGTTCTCTTCCATTATTGTGGACTGTTAATTCTCTTTGTACTGTTTCAGAACAGATAACAGTTTTATTTTTTCTAGTTGCAAGCAATAAAACAAAGATATTGTAATGCCTCACAAATATCTTTCTTTTCTCCTGTTTTCCATGTGTATGGGAGTGTGGATGTGTGCATACAGTGTTTATGCAGTTGAATAAAAAGATACAAAGTTTAAAATAACACAGGAAGTATTAGCATCATATTCAAGAAAATAAATGAAGCCATTCTTGGAAGACTCGGAAATTCTATCAGATAGAAGATGATAAAATAATTCTGCACTATTTTTTTCTTCATTTAAAAATTAGCAACTTTATACAACAGTCCCAGGGAATGGGAGTAGTATGTTACATTAGGTACAATTAAAAACAAATCCACCATAACCCAGGAAGAG
The DNA here is from genome assembly GCF_011077185.1 of Oxyura jamaicensis. Taxonomy (NCBI): domain Eukaryota; kingdom Metazoa; phylum Chordata; class Aves; order Anseriformes; family Anatidae; genus Oxyura; species Oxyura jamaicensis. Next base: position 4,518,867 of record NC_048898.1, read on the forward strand.
ACCTGTGGAATTCCTTTCCTTACTGGATGAAGCATGAATGCTGTGGCCTCTTCTGAAGATATTTAAGTTTTAAAGGAGAAGAGCAGGTGCACTAAGAGACACAGGCTCAGGGCGTCACAGGCTGGGATAATGTCAACCATTGGTTTCTGGGCCTAGCAGCGAACGTGGAATGAGCGACTGTCAGTCTCAGCATTCATAAGCGAGTATGTGAGCCAACCCACTCTTTAGTCCTAGCAATGTTAATCTGTAACAATGCAGAACTTGGGCTGTGTTGCACATGGGGCAGGAATATGTTCTGTGTTCCAGGGTGTCCATTTCCCAGATTTTTATACACTGATATAATGGTGAATTTATTACATGAAGTGAATTCTGTCTTCTTTTCAGTACTTACATCCAGATCAGCCTTTGCTGTTGTACTAATCTATGGAACAAAAGTCCTTAATGCATTTCTTCAGCTCCTTGTACTTTAACGTGAGTCCTATTTCAGTGAAAAAAAAAAGAAGTAATTTTTAAATGCTTTCAAATGACTTTAAATATCTTCAAAATGAGTTTTTCAAAGGTCATTCTTTTTAAAGACTAAAATAATCCTACTTACCCCAAAAAGTCCTTTACGTACTCTTCTTTAAGAATATTCTGATTACCTCAAATTTCATAGGAATTGGCATATCAAACGTGAAATTAACAATAAGCAGCATGTATAATATGTACAGAAGTACGATGCTGTAGGTATTTTTCTATTTAACACCACTGTAGCTTAAGCAGTATGTAGCATAAGGCTTATTCACTAGATGTTTCACAGAGATTTATTTTTTTAATTCAAAGCTCAGGATATCTTTTCCCCATGTAATTAATGACAAGCTGTTTTCTCTTAAGATGTTTTTTCTAAAATATAATGAAGGGACTCCCCCATAGGAAGTTCTCTGTTTCCTCTTAATAATTTGTCCTGTATAGTACACTTGATAGTCCCAATTTGGTGGTATTTCTTCAGCAGCCTTTCAAAGTTGCCTGATGTGTTAGTGGGCTCCTGGCTGGCAGAGCCTTTGCCTTGGAATATAACAAAGCCAGTGAAGAAAATCTTCCTTGGAAATCACTGGTAACAATTCTAGTCATAGAAATGGAGGTTGCATGCAATTCACAGTCATTTTGAACAGCTCTAAGTGCAGCTTTTGTTGACAGTAGTGGTGCTTGCGACCTCTATCTGCCTTTTCCTACTGCCTGCCTTGTATCAATGCTAGTGTGTCATCTGTCTTGCCTGGTAGCAGGTTGGACTAGAGCAGTGAACCAGCTCAAAACTAGCTTGGCAACTAAAAAAAAAAGTTTCAAGCATTTCAGTTTACTGATCCTTCTCATGGTGCTGCTGCATGATCACTAGCTTTAAGGTGATGACATGCATGTGGAGGTTTCATGCTGGACCATAATTAAATTGGATTAGTTGCAGTGAAAGCTCTGTGTTTCCACATGAAATTCACTTACGAGAAGTCCTTTATACATGTATTTTGTGTGTGAGTATATATATATATACACATAGAATGTCTACTGGTTTTAGCTCCTGTGTATCATAAGGTGTGCTGTTCAGGGCAGATGCCTCAAAATTGAGACCAGTGACTTCAGAGTTAGGTTAAAGAAGGCCATGCTGTTCTGTACGGTGAATTGAGATCAGGAGGAGTGGCTGTTCCTGCAGCATATGAATGCCTTGCAATGGCAGGGAGCTGATCAGATACGACAGGCCCACATGGACCACACTGTCTGCTGAGGAATGCAAAAAAAAAAATATCTGGTTTGTCACTAGTATGACCTAGGGGTAAATAAATGTCCTCCTCATCTGAGATCTCATGATCAGCCTGTCCTTGAGCATGGCAGCAAAATGTAGTAGGTAGAGAGCTTTTGAAAAGGTTGATTATCTATATAATCTCGAGGTATTTTCCTACTCTTTTGGATGCTGTGATATTTCAGGGAAATCTATCTGTCCCCTCAAACACAGCCTTTCTCCATGTTTTGCCTGGACAGCTGTGCAGTGGGGAAAGAAAGATCCCCTGAAGTCACTAGCTGAAGCCTTGAACCATGGTGTTTAATTGCAGGCATTGCCTTAAATCCGAGCTGCAGTGCTACCTGCATTTGCCAGGCTGTGAAGGACTGTGAAGAGAGAGAGATTGAATAGGGGAGAGTCCACAGGCGCTCAGAGCGCCCAAAAGCACAAAGGATTACCCATACCCATCCAGCCTGACCTGCTGCTTGGATTTTCTCAGGAACCTTGATGCTCCCATTTATATTTCCCCTCTAAGCCTCTTGCCCCCATCTCTTTTTTTTTTTTTTTTTTTTTTTTTTTTTTAATAAGAAAAAAAGGTATTTGTATTTTAAGGTTTGTCAGTGTCCCATTTTACAGTCTCTGTTGACCGTCAATATATGCGTGTTTTTTTGGTATGATACAGATTTCTTCCATTGCCCTAGTTTTCATTTTGGATTGGGTTATTTTTTGTTAAAAATCAGAGAATCAGGAGATAAGTGCAACTACAGAAGAACAAAGAGAATTAAGATAACCAGTTGCAATGCAGAAAATGCAGTGTCCAAAAGAGGTTCATAATTCAGATTCACTGTACTGAATAGTTTTTAAAAAATTCTATATCAGCAGATTATAAAACAGTTTTGTTTCATTTTATCTAGAAAGTTAATTTAGGACTTGGAGAAGTTTTGGTTAAATTCTGTTTGCATTTTAGAAGAAGCTTCAAACAGCTGTAGAATATTCTTTTGTTGGGTCTTGCAGCTTAGAAAAGTGTATGTGTAGTTAAAGTTTGAGAGTGCTCTATTACAGAGTAATAATGCATTTGCGTGTATCTAAATGATCTAATGGTCTTGGTGCAAATGAAAATAAGTATATCATTTCCAGATAGGAAATGAGATAACTGTGATGGCTCTGTTTAAAGGAGGAATAAATTAGGGCCTTTTCATACTTGAGAGCAGGAATTTTCTGTATAGACATTCATTAATAATACATGTTGCCAGTGGTTGGGTCTCAGATATTATCAATCATTTCACTTTCATATTCAGAATGGTTAATTTCTTAAATAATCTTACCCTTACTTTAGCTGCAAGGTTGTAATATGAGACTGATGCCCTAAATTCAGCAGTGATGGCAGCAGTTTGTGATGGCCTATCATTAAGGTGATCGAGAGGTCTTTAACAGGGAAACTGGGACTGAGATTGACCCATTTTCACCTTTCCCACTGATGTTTTTATGCTTCTCCCCTCCTTCCACTGAAGACCAAAGGGAGTAATCTGATCTGCTGTTGTACCTGGTTCATCTTATTTTGGGGAGCTGTAGTTACTTCAAAGGTTACTTCACTGTCTTTCTTCTTCTTCTTCTTTCTTCTTCTTCTTCTTCTTCTTCCTGTTTTTTTTGCCACCACACACAATTCTTGTCTGGGCTGCAGGAATGTTGGTTTCACCAGACATCTTTCATTCCAGTTCTGCATCCTTTGTTCCTTTTTTTTATACCATTTATGCAGCTCTACCAAAAGTCATTTGCTCCATTGTACTTGTATATTATTCTATATGTGTGTGAATAGTACTTGCATATTATTCTGTGCGTGTACCTTTACAAAATATGTAATTTTATATTAATTCCAATTTTTATGAATATTTGGTTAAGCATGTATACATACAGGTAGCTGTGTTGCAAAGTGGTTGTTGGCTATGCCAGTAATAGTCTTCAACGTGCTTATACGCAATTTGTAGTTTCATTTTTCCATATGCTATTCTCTGGGTTAAATAGCAGCAAATAGTAACCATATCCTGCTTTAGTATCGAACTTCTTGTGTGCAACAGCCCTCTACTTTGACTACTTTGTGTTGAATTACACTTCTCAGTATGTAAAAAGTTGAGTGGGAAATACTAAATTAATACCCCAGTGATCATTCTTCATTCTTCATGGTGTAAATAATTGGGACAGGGTGTGTGTGTATGTGGGGGGAAGGCAGAGTGTTGTGATTCAGGAATCGTTTATCTGTTAAATTGTTCTAGGATTGAGAGTGATAGAGGAACAGGGATTAAATACTTTACACCTTCATAAGTTCCAAAAATGTTATTAATACCTTTAGCTATAAACGATAAGCTTGTTACAAAAAAAAAAAAAAAAAAAAAAAAAAATATGTGAACAATAATATTTGAAGAAGCACAAGGGATGTATGAAAAGCACACATTGACAAAACTTTTACACTATGTATCTGTGTATGTATGTCTCTGCAAGTCTTTTGATACAATGTTAAAATTAAATGTCACTAATTTAGCATTGTATCAAAAAAATACTAGTAGCTTTGAAATTAAGTGTATGTGCCATAATGAAATAAAATTTAGTAAAGGCTTAATCCTGGTCATATTAGCATTGTATTATGTGGATTTTTTAACAGTCACGAATGGTTGGAGTTTCAACAGACAGTGTCACTCAGTTCAACTCTCTGCAATGAGTGCAAAATCACTTTTGTCTGGAATAATTCCATTATTGTTTTAATGCATTTTTGAACAACCATAATGAAGGTGTCTTCACTCATTAAACAGTTTATTCCATTTTAAATAGCCCGGCTTGGGTGTTACAACTCAGGCTTCTGTCAGAATAAGCCCGTGTATTTCAGATGATGTGTCTTGGCCAGCACAGCTGCCTTGAATTAGGTGGTTACATTTGATAATTCATTTTATTAATGCATAGTGTATCACTTCAGCTTCAAATAACATTAAGAGTAGATACAATGCATAACATTAAAATGGAGTTAACAGGATATATGTCTGTTCTTACAATCTGAAATTCTTAGATACCACTCCAGAAGAAGTTGCAAATGCTTATTTTTAAACCACAAGTAGTGCAAACTATTGTTTGGTCTCAAAGAGTGAGATGAAATAAAGAAATACCAAATAAAGATCATGTAGTTACTAGCTAGATTTCTTATTCACTCTGTATGCCCTACATTCAAGTGGTAAATACTTCACTTACCATACTTCACTTACACTCTGGTTTCCATTATGCCTTTGTATTTAGTTGAATTCCTGAAATTGGAAAACTATTTAAATCCTCTGAGAGTAAACTATACGCATCACACTGACTATTATGGTAGGTGATCACATTATGGGGGATGATAAAAAAACTCGAGATATACACCACTTGCCACAGCTCTCTGATCGTTCTGCCACAGGAGGACTAGTCTTAGCTTGTTGATAAAGATGAAGGGCATCTTTAGAGCAAAAATTTTTATTCCCAGTGATAAAAATAGACCAGCCTGGAGGCTAGTTCAGTCTAACGTAGTGTTAGTGGATACATGGATATAATATTGAAAGTATCCTCATAAGGGTAGAGATCAAGGATTAATTGCTTTCACTTTGTGGGTTTCTCAATTTTAATCAAGATTAGATGAACCCAATCAAAACAAAGCTCAAGCTATGCTGTCAGGCATAGAGGAAAATTAAAAGATAGAGAAGAATTAGTGAATTACCCTGCATGACAAAACATATTTGCCTGTTAGAAGAATAATCGTGTCTTTGCTGCTTTACTTTTTAGTTTTGTTTCTACTTTTTTTTTTTCCTTTACCGTTATTTCTTTTTTTGGAACATGAAGGTATTGAAGCCTATGCCCTTGCTGCTCGACTGGTAGCAGTTAACCTGATGTCAGGATTTAAATGTATGTGATAATTCTTTTCTTTGTATAACCTTCTTACTTCAAATATGGACATCAGAAGACTGCTGAAAATTTATCATTTATTTCCTGTTAAAAGAATAGTTTTTTTTTTTTTTTTTTTTTTTTTTTTCATAGATAACAGCTCCTTACAGTTTTTACCTGCAAATATTGAAGTAATAGTATATTTCTCTGAAATGGAAATGATAATTTTTTACTCTTAGAACATGAGTAGAATCTCAGATTCATGTGATGGACCGTAGAGTTTCTGTATCTAAGAAAAGGTGTCTGTTAATGTACTAAAATATGCATGGTCTAATCAAAGGCCCAAATCCATCCCACTGTGTTCCTAGACCTACTGAAATCAAAGTAAGCTCCTGATAGCATAAGCAGATATTAGATAAGGTTCTTAAAGTTTGCTTTGGAAGAGTGTTGTTAAAAACTGAATTCAGGTTTCCAGGATAATTTATAAAGAGATGTAACATTATTTTTGAGACTCTGTCTTTCTTACATTGTTTAAAATGCTGTTAATCTTTCTCATTATTGAAAAAAAGTGGTTTTGTGGAATGAGTAAACAAACCAAGAAAATGATTAAACGTTAGGAGGATACTAGGTAATTGGAGCTGTGGTAACTGGTTTTATATAAAACAAATACCTTTTATATCATTAGATGTGGTGTTATTAATGGAAACTTTAATATAGTAGGCATGTTTTTAAAATGGGATTGGTGTAAACGATCAGCAGATTTTTTGTATGGGCTATGAAAAATACTCTGAAGGGGTCCAGAAGTTGAGTCAAACTCTGTGTTCTTTTGGAAAAAAAACATCATTTAGAGAACATTTAGTGTGGAAATATAAACAGTTCAATTAAAGTTAGTTTAAAATGTAAAAAACAGAAGGAAAAAGTTGGTCTAACACTTTTAATGGTAGGTATTTTTTTTCTCAAAAAGTGAGAATTGATAGCCTCGTGACAGCCCAAGTGAAACACTAGAATATTACTGTACTTACTTAGGAGATTGTTATGTACCTATTTTGGAATTGCAGTGATCGTCTTCTTTTCATACTATGTATATGTGCAAATAATGGTGATGATAAGCAGCCATCCTAAAAGCAGATACCCATTTCTTATCAAAGGGCATCCTCTGAGGTCTTAGTTTGGTAATCAAGTTTAGCACTGACTCCACCGCAGCATGTATAAAGGGTATGTTTCTGTAAAATTCTTTTGTAAACATGATGCATTTATTCACAAAGCAAATACTCTTGAGACATTGAATTTGTCCTTGTAAAAAGACCATTAATATGCATGTAGAACAAGGATGGCACCTCATTAGGTTACTGAAATAGCCTGTCCTGTGGGAGAAGAGGACAGCAGGCAGTCAGGAGCCCATGAAGATGCTGTTGGTAAGCAAGGAGTCTGAGTTTTTGCAATACTGCAATAGCAAAAATATAGCAAGAACAATGAATTGAGAAGTGAAGATGTAGGAGGCCATGGAAAATACCCGATGGTTTTGATTGCACCAATGGAAATCTTGAATTCCTTGCAACTTCCTACATTCTATTTAAGAGCCTTTTTATGAGGAATGTAGAGAGTTGTATGTTTTAATTTCATGTGAATGTATGTGGTGATTGTTTCATTCAAAATTGCTCAGTTAGTAGCAGCTAAGATCTTTGTGGAACCAAAAAAAAAAGATTTTATGTTCTGAAATTACATAATATTTGTGTTTCTCTGAAAAATATATTGTTATTAAATTGGACTAAATAAATAAGTACTCACTCCCTAATTGTTATATTTGGTTGGTGATGAATAGTGTACGTTTTTTTTCCATACCATTTGAGAAATACATTTTTCCCACTGATCTTTCCAAAAGACAGGAGTAATGAAGTGAAAATCTGAAAAGAGAGGATTTTAAATACCCCGTTTTTCAAATTACATCTACTTATTTAACATTTGCAGAAACCTATTTTACAGAAAAAAAGAACTTTCCAACTACCACTGAAGTTTGTTGTTACTGAGAAGTGTCACATGAAGTAACTGTTCTGCACTCCAGAGGGAGTAGAGCTGAACTCGAAGCTAGTGTAGTTACTGTAATTTAAGAGTGAATTTTATTATCTATGTGATGTTTGTAATTCTCCATGTAAAGTTGGGATAAAGCATTATCATGGTATTTTTCTTAATATTCAAATTACCTGTTGGCATGTTCTGTAATTCAGAGGTCCTTTTGACCATCTGGATATTTCTTTGCATGAAAATTGATTATATACTTCAAAATTTTATTGAAATGATTTACATTTAAGATAATGCTTTTGTTGCTTTCTCATAACATAAATTTATGAATTAGCCTGTGGTTGTGCTGGAGTGAAAAAAAGCATATTATACTATGAGATGAAACCAATACACTGCATGAAAATAATTCTGTTTCATGAGGTATATATTACTCATATTGAATATAATGTAAGTTGATTTCTGCCTCGTTCCATTTCTTCTGTATCTTCGGTCTCCCAGTGATAGGAAGGAGTATTGTAAGTCTTGTTGCAAAGGAGTGTGATCTGTACTTGTTTGAGGACTTTCTGTTTGTGATGGATTTTATGACTTCCTTCACTATTTACTCACTGTATTCTGTGTGTTGGGTGTCCTTTGCTTTGACTTGATGTGAAATATGAAGGGAGATAGAGTTGTACCAGTGTGCAAAGCAAATTTGGGCCAATAACACCAGGGAAAAAAACAAACAAACAACAACAACAACAACAAAAACAGTACATTTTGGATAAAGCATGGGTTAATATCAAGCTAAAGATGTACAATTTCTGTTCGAATCAGTAAAGAAAGGGTAAGCTTCCTTGGCTAAGTCCAAGTGACAGTTCTGGTACTTTTTAATTGTAAAGAATAAGCATCAATCTTCAAGTATTTTTTTTCTCAGTTCAGACTGAAAGCAGATAGCAGAAGCTTCTGCTGAATAGTAGTTGCAACTTTGGGTGAGGGTATATAGCCTGATTCCTCAGGTAATACTGCAGCTGAAATCAGTGGCACATTTTTACAAGTGTTGCCTCTGTCCCCTTTTTAAGACTTTCCTGTTCTTTGTTATACTTTATAACTGTCCACACACACAAAATGCATTTTTGTCGCTGTGATAAAAATAACAAATGTTCTCCTACTTAGAGCCAGCTACTACTATAATGCTTTTAAAATAACATTTTAATCAATGTGACTGGCAATTTGCTAGAAAGAAAGATTAAAGGTTTTATCCTTTTTGTGCTCACTGAATTTTGTGTTCTTTTTGAATAGTGATTCCAGAGTTCATTAGTCAAGTAAATATTGCATTGGAGAGCTTAAGCAAGAACACAGTGCATCTGTTTGATGATAACCAGTTTGTGGATGTTTCTAAGAAGGTGTATGATACAATTCATAACATCAGATGCTCAGTCATGGTGATTCGGGTAAGTTTTAAGTTGTTCATTTAAAATTTATTTCTAAGATACCAGTGCATTTTCAGGAGAATTCAGAACTATGTGTATAAACCATGTGCCAAAACACATAGCTAGGTTTGACTGATTGGTGGTTTCGGATAACTAAGGGACACATGATTCAATTCAAGGAGGCTGAATCCTGTTGTATGGAGAGCAAGAGTGACAAATCAGAATGTTGTAGAAAAACATGTTTTGTTTCTTAAAAATACTCATGTATATTTATTTGATAAAAATCTTGTCGCATCATTAATGATCATCTTATGGCTACAAGCCCAAGTCTCTTCTAGCTCTGCCCTTGACCTTACCCAGTGGAGTGTATGAACAGGGAGTACATGCTGGTGTGATCCTAGTTATCTCTTGCTGAAGTTCTGCCAGGTTCATACCAGAACACTGAACAGCCTGATGTCTGTAACACTGATAAAATCAGTGTACTTATCCTAGTGTATATTCTGTAGTTCAAGAAAACACTTCAGATCAGCTTATTTTTAAAATTTGAAACAGACTTTTGTCAGATGCAGCATTTTACCCCAAATACTTTCAGTCTATAAATCCCATTTCAGGTGATAAAAGATAAGCACCAAATTGCAGAATCAGTAATTTCAGTAAATTTTTGAAGACAAAAAAAAAAAAAAAGGAAAGAAAAAAACAGTAATAAAAGCACAGGTAAATTCTCTGAGAAAGATTTTTCAGTTTGGAAGAAAGAAATAAACAGGTTATTCTAAATATAAAATACATTACAGGCTAATATGGAAATTTTTATGGACTCTTTTCTTAATCTGTTGCAATGCATAAATTTGGTCATGAGGAATTAAAATATACAGAATCTTCTAAGTATATTGTCCTTACTGCAATTGTCAGTTAGGAAATTATTTGTATACTGAAGAAAGATCCTTGAAGCACTGTTACGTGGTTCACTTTACCTATAATGATTTTTGATTGGCTGCCAACAAATCAGTCATAAATGATGCTGTTTTTGAATGATTGTCAAATATTTTTTAAATTTGGTTGTCATACATGTCACCAGGCATTAAAAAATGAGATAATGATTTAGGTTAGCTGGAGAGTTCACTAAAGGCTGGCCCACTTGTCCTGTTCAGTACCTAACTACTGTAGCATTTTTATTTTCATTTGTATTTCTTAATCGACGTAGGAGTTTCCTAATCCTATTTGAATTATATTTGGTTTCTACCACATGTATTCAAGGAAGTTTCATGTGTTGGCTTCCCTTCATTTCATGCTTATCACTGTTACTTTTGAGTAGACTGTTGTTGTTAACCATCTTCCATATGCTCACTTCTCATGTCCTCCTGCCTAGGCAATGAAAGCAACATCTTCACTTGCTGCTTTTTTAAACTTTGTATGTTTTGAGAGTAGTGAAAGCTGGAAACATTTCTGCTCAAAAAAATATTTTTGGTGATGTGTTTTTACAACCAGGTATTTTAGAGGATGTAGTTTATCTGCTAACTGGGGAATTTAAAAACCTTTCTTTGGTACTCTTCAGGAAAAAGAGTTTTACAAACGATACTTGCAGGGTTGAACAGAAAAGGCAAATGTCTGCCAAGAACGTTTATGTGATGAAAGTCTCTGTTACTGCAGTATGTATGTATCATTAGATGAGTTTTGAATGCTTTCATGTTCTCTGTAAGGGACCAACCAGTCAGTCTTTGGAAATGGTAAATGAAAGAGCAGATTCAACTGACTAAAGTTTGCTGTCTTCACACTTGAGGTATTCTGGTAGGTGATCTCAAACCAGATTGAAAATGATAGTCTGTTAGGTCTTCTGTTCTGTTCCTGTTTCAGTGAACATAGCCTAAGAGTTCTTGTTAGGACGTCAGACTTTTTTTCTCGATCAGTTAAACTTCATTTAATACCTGCATTGTTCATCCCGTCTTAACTCAGTGACTTGGATTGTTGTGTGTTTGTTGTTGTTCTGTTTTGTTTTGAGTATTATGAAATTGTTTCTATCTGGTCGTCAGTTAGATCTGAATCTTCCATATGTCCAGTCATCTTGGATTTGAACTCCAGTTGATGTCATTATGACTGATCCATCCTTTACAAAGTTTTTCATTCTGAGAAAGTGCATTGAGGAGTGCAACATTTGCAATCTCTGCAAACACACAGACATTCATCTGAAGGTGACTATGCGTATATATTTTCACAGTCCTCTGTGACGCGTATATGTATGTGGACAGTCACTGAAAAAGAAAAGGATGTTACATCCTCTGTAGTTCTTTCTGAAGCATGAAGAGAAAATGCTTTGATCTGAAGAGACTGTACGTATATATAATACATAATAAACGCATGTGTAAATGTGCTGTGGAATTACCAAATCTGTAAAATCTTAAGTCACTGCACAGTACTTAAATGGACAGTATTAGTATGAAGATTTCTATCAGTGCTGTCTTCCAGTTCTGCTTTGCAAGTGCAACTTGATAAGGCAAAATACCCACAAAGTATCAGAAATGACGCTGTTGGCTGCACTTGAAGCTATTGGTAGCAAAGAGCAGATACCCTTCCTCTTCCTCTGAAGTGAAGAAGTTTCAGCCAATTGGATAACAGCCTGCCTCCACCTGTATTGAAACTCCCATTATCCTAAATAATATATATTTGTATGCCTTTGAAACCAGCGTGGCTTAAAGTGTATTCAGCTGTATTTGGATGCATTCATCAGTCCAGCAATTGTAAAGTCATGACAAAAGCTCAGGAGATGGGGGTTGGGGGGAAGTTTAATTCATTAACCATAGAATCATAGAATATCCCGAGTTGGAAGGAACCCATAAGGATCATCAATTCCAACTCCTGGCACCGCACAGGTCTACCCAAAAGTTTAGACCATGTGACTAAGTGCACAGTCCAATCGCTTCCTAAGTTCAGACAGGCTCAGTGCAGTGACTACTTCACTGGGGAGCCTGTTCCAGTGTGCAACCACCCTCTCGATGAAGAACCTCCTCCTGATGTCCAGTCTAAACTTCCCTTGCCTCAGCTTAACACCATTCCTGTGGGCCCTGTCACTGGTGTTAATGGAGAATAGGTCACCCGCCTCTCCACTCCCCCTCGTGAGGAAGTTGTAGACCGTGATGAGGTCCCCCCTCAGCCTCCTCTTCTCCAGGCTGAACAGGCCCAGTGACCTCAGGCGCTCCTCATAAGTCTTCCCCTCCAGGCCCTTCACCATCTTTGTTGCCCTCCTCTGGACACTCTCCAACAGTTTCATGTCCTTTTTGTACTGTGGTGCCCAGAACTGCACACAGTACTCGAGGTGAGGCTGCACCAGCGTAGAGTAGAGCGGGAAAAGGACATGTGCAGCTTTCTCTTTCATGAATAACCATTTTTCAGAGACTGTCAAGATAGAGTTTTTTTGAGGTTTGGTGAAATGAGTCAACTACTCTACCATCCCTTGCATATACCGACTGCCAGAACAGAGAGAGAGTTGAGAAAACCCTGGCATTCCTATTTTGAACATAGATTTGTTTGCATTCCATATTACATCCATTCCAGACAATGTCAATCTGCTTATAAGAAGCTTCAGTAAATCTGATGGTTATTCAGAGCTACACTGTTACCACAACAGCAGAGGTGAGGAAATAGAAGTATTCTGGGGCCAACTTGTAAGGGCTTAAAATAAATTGCCAAAGAACAGTGTGCTGCTGATTGCAGAGGATTTCAAGACTTGAATCAAGGAGAGAAATCATTGATCAAAGTATAATTGGGAAATGTAAATCAGCAAGGACACTGATTCACATGGGGGTATTTTTCAACATCAAAGTAAAAGCAATAACTTAGCAGATTGTTTCTTCAGGAACATTTCAAGCATGTAATTAGACAGATTTTTTTTTTTTTTTAATAGGGTTCCTAACTGTCAAATGCTTCCAAATACTGTTATTACTGTGAATTGTCAGATATGCCTTTCGAAGTCCAAGCCTAACCATAGATATATAAAACATTAATTCCAGTCCTACAGGTATAATGTGCATAACACTTAAGAGAACTAAATACTGGATTGTGTGCTTCACTGATGAGCTCTAGTAGAAATGCCTCTGGAACTGCAGGATACTTCCTTTAAGATGCATTTCATTGTTTCACTTGCAAGGATGAATTCCTTCAGTGGTAGCTGTTGATTTGGAATAATCAGGTATCCAGGGCATATAGCTGCATGTGCTTATTAGGGTACACAGTCCTTGTTCCTTTTTTTTTTTTTTTTTTTTTTTTGACTCTTTCAGCATCTAATGTATTTATTTGGATTTACAGTTTATTTAAATTGTAAAGGCTTTGTGAACTTAATTTTGCACAGGAACATCTGGATACTGTATTAATCAGAATATTGCTGTTATGGAAATAGATCATGGTAGATAAGAGAAAAAAGAGGAAACAGGTTGAGATAGTATTGAATTTTACATGATGTTAAAACTTCTTTAAAAAAATAGTTTGTCTATATGAAAATGTAGTTTGTGGTATAATATGAGACATCTGGATTGAACTAACAGCTAATAATATCCCATTCGGACATTAAACATAATGCAGAGAGGTAACCAGGTGGTGACTTGAAATGAATAATAATTACTGATAGTTGAAGCAATAATAAAGTAATCTTAACAGAAGCACATGAAGAGGAAAAGAATTCTCCAGGTTTCATGGAGTAGAGGGTAAACAGGTAAACTGCTGTGAGTTTTCCAGAAAGGAACAAGGAAGAAAAATGTTCATAGACACTATATATGCTTTTGGTGATCTATGTTCATGGAAACAGTGAGTGAGGAACCTGTATTCTCTAATATTATGAGAGGTGATTGTTTTTTTTTTTTTTTTAGATTGCAGTTCTTGTCTACTAAGTTATTTCCTTCATTTTGACACATCTTGAAAATCTTTCCTGCTGAGTGTGTGTTCCGTGTGCTGTTTCTTTCAAAATCCTAGCATGGAGATTGCAGATTCCATCCGAGTATACTGCATTAGGCTTTTTTGAGTGTTTCTCTTTATTTTAATTGTACCTCTGTTAGCACTGGGCAGCATTCTCTGTACCATGTTGAGCACTGTCACCCTCAAAAAAAATGAGGCCAAGCATTCAGTTTAGTTTTGCATCATACCTAGGTAATCCTTTTTCAGCTAGTTTCTCAGTATATTCCCAGTCCATTCCTTATCTTTTTATTTTGTTAGCTAGTTATTCTTTAACTGTGGATTTAAATTTCCTTTGCAAAATCAAACTCAATTAAGATGCATATTCAGGTATCTACAGTATAACCTTTGAATGTTTTGGCTATGTCAGAATACCCTTGAGATAGGTTCCCTTCTTCTCCTTCGACTGCAAATTCTGGGTAGTATTTCACTCCATTTTAAAGAATTGTAAGAGTTCATCCATAACAGAGGTGGTGAGCTCTTCACTCCACTTGATTTCTCTCATCACAGCAGACTTCGGTCCCATCTGTCCAGCAGAGTTGCAAGAATTTTTAGAACATTCCTTCTCAGAAAGGAAGATGGCAAGTGATGAAAACCTTCCTATCATCCTGTTTCTCTCAGCCAGTTAATGTCTGTTTTTAATTTTAGCTTTTCTTTTATTAATGACAGAATTATCCTCCATGTGCCATGTTTTTTTACTTCTGTAGTAGGAACGCATTAGATCCTGTCAGCTGCAGCCAGTAGCACATATAAATTGAGCCTCTCTTTAAAAGGCAGGGAAAACAAAGCAGGGAGACTACTGAGAATATGACATTTACTGCAGTCTTACAATTGTTTGTTTTTCTAAGAGAGCCCTGAGACCTCATAGCAAGTAAGGACAAAGAAGAGTTCATATTGATTAGATAAATTTCATTATCGTTTGTCTGAAATTTATGAGTCATGTTAACTCATTAGAAATACATCTTGGTAAGCTTGTTAAATACTTATTTCTTCATTTTTCAATCCCTACACCACCTATAGAAGAGGAAGAACTTTTGCTGCAGTGGTTATCAAGGCAGTTGAACCTGCATCTCTCATCACATTCTTGTCATTTCTGACCTAAGTAGGTCTGAGCTGACCTTTCCTTCCCTTGGCTCCTAGTCAGCTTCGCTGTCTGAAAGTGGGGACTTCCTTTTATGTTTTTGCTTGTACTCCCTTATACACTAGGCATCCAGCATAGATGTAGTTAGTGCCAAGAGATGATTTTTCTACCCTTATTATTTAAGAAAAAATAAACTCTGTACTCATTCCCAAGCAGATGTTTCCATGCCTTATCTTCTGCAAATGGTGCTTGTTTATTCTATCAGGCATGTCATCCAATGATTGATGTATCTAAATGTGATGTGACTGAAGAAGAATATAATAACTGATGCTCTTTCAAAAGGAGCCTGGAAGTGCCTGTTGTCTATTCGTGACTGTTTTAACAGAGACACTTCAGTCTAGCAGAGGTCCTCCTCAGCATCATTTAGCTTCTGTTTTAAGACTTGGTCAGTCCACCGAGCTTGCCAGAGGGGTTATTGCGATGAGTGAAAGACAGTATTTATAGACATGCTTAGAGTCAGTGCCATTCCACAGAATCACAGAATCATCTGGGTTGGAAGAGACCTCCAAGATCACCTAGTCCAACCTCTGACCTAACGCTAACAAGTCCTCCACTAAAGCATATCACTAAACCCTACACCTGAACGTCTTTTAAAGACCTCCAGGGGTGGTGACTCAACCACTTCCCTGGGCAGCCCATTCCAGTGACTAACAACCCTTTCAGTAAAGAAGTTCTCCTTAATATCCAACCTAAACCTCCCCTGGCGCAACTTGAGCCCGTTCCCCCTCGTCCTGTCACCAGGCGTGGGAGAATAGACCAACCCCCACCTTGCTACGCAGCCTCCTTTCAGGTACCTGCAGAGTGCAATAAGGTCACCCCTGAGCCTTTTCGGGGCTGAACAAGCCCAGCTCCCTCAGCTGCTCCTCATAAGCCTTGTTCTCCAGACCCCTCACCAGCTTTGTTGCCCTTCTCTGGACTCGCTCGAGCATCTCAATGTCCTTCTTGTAGCGAGGGGCCCAAAACTGAACACAGTACTAGAGGTGTGGCCTCACCAGAGCCGAGTACAGGGGGACAGTCACTTCCCTGGACCTGCTGGCCACACTGCTTCTTATGCAAGCCAGGATGCTGTTGGCCTTCTTGGCCGCCTGAGCACACTGCTGGCTCATATTCAGCCAACTATCAACCAATACTCCCAGGTCCTTCTCTGCCAGGCAGCTTTCTAACCACACATCTCCCAGCCTGTAGCGCTGTTTGGGGTTGTTGTGCCCCAGGTGCAGGACCCGGCACTTGGCCTTGTTGAACTTCATACCGTTGGCCTCGGCCCATCGGTCCAGCCTATCCAGATCCTCCTGCAGAGCCTTCCTACCCTTGAGCAGATCGACACACGCACCTAACTTGGTATCTCGTCTGCAAACTTGCTGAGGGTGCACTCGATCCCCTCATCCAGATCATCGATGAAGATATTAGAGAGAACTGGCCCCAGTACTGAGCCCTAGGGGACGCCACTAGTGACCGGCCTCCGACTGGATTTGACTCCATTCACCATGACTCTTGGGGCCCAGCTACCCAGCCAGTTTCTGACCCAACGAAGCGTACGTCAGTCCAAGCCAAGAGCAGTCAGTTTCTTGAGGAGAATGCTGTGGGAAATGGTGTCAAAAGCCTTAGTGAAGTCAAGGTAGACCACGTCCACATCCTTTCACTCATCCACCACGCGCTTCACTTTGTCATAGATCAGGTTCGTCAAGCAGGACTTGCCTTTCATAAACTCATGCTGACTGGGCCTGATCGCCGGGTGGCCCTGCATGTGCTGCCTGATGACACTCAAGAAAATCTGCTCCATGAGCTTCCCTGGCACTGAGGTCAAACTAACAGGCTTATAGTTTCCCAGGACTACCTTCCAGCCCTTCTTGTAGATGGGCGTCACATTTGCTATCCGCCAGTTGACTGGGACCTCCCCCAATAGCCAGGACTGTTGCTAAATGATGGTAAGTGCAGGTACAAAAAATGGACTGACATACAGCACAACCACTGCCCTTTCTAGCATGCTGACTGTCAAAGATGGCACGGGTTTCTTCCCCAGTTTTTAACCCCTACTCTGCTGTTGCTGGTTTAGTAACTCAGAGCTGCTTAGAAACCATCTAGTGAAGAGTGGCACTGGCAGTGTGGACTTTCTGAAGATGTGTCTGTGTGTGATCTGTAAGTCAACCTTCATTTCAGGAGTCAGTTCTGGACATTTTTCAGTATCTGTTTGAACAGTGTGGAAGTTCCATTGCTGTAGAATTCAGGTACATCTTGTGGAATAGAAAATATATTCACCCTAAGAAAAAAGAATACTTACCTGTTCCATACCTACTGCTTTTTTAGTTGCATTTTAGAGATTAATCCTGATGCCTTTCCATTTCTGCTTGAAAGGTACTGAAGCAGAACTGTGCCAGTTCCTCCTTTATATTCATGGAGAGTGTCTGAAGATTGCATATGTGCAGTGTTGCGAAAGGTACTATCTAGAAGACTGTCTATAACTGCAGTGCACTGCAAGTGCATATGCCAAGAAGGAATGAGATAAAACATCTTAAAGAATGAAAAACAAAAACAAAAACAAACAAACAAAAAAAAAAAACAAACAAACAATACTGGGGGTAAATTGTGG
Organism: Oxyura jamaicensis; assembly: GCF_011077185.1. Lineage (NCBI taxonomy): Eukaryota > Metazoa > Chordata > Aves > Anseriformes > Anatidae > Oxyura > Oxyura jamaicensis. Next base: position 4,536,599 of record NC_048898.1, read on the forward strand.
CCTTTTTTTGGCTTTCTTATCTTTTATGTAGTTAGTCTGTGACAATTAGCTGAAAAGATGTCCCCTCTCTTGCCATTTTAACTGTTACAGTTCTACACTTCTGTCCCCTGGAAGACAGGATGGGTGCATGACTAGCAGATTATAATGGAAGAATGTACTAGATGATGTAACTTGATTAATTTCTCAGGGAAGTGATTTCTATTCACAGTTGAATGTTTTTAGAGCTTTTCTGGGTCCCATTCATTGTAAGCATTTTGGGGAGCTTTTCATGCTAAGCAGAAAATACCCTGTTATTGGGGATTCAGCAGTTCTAACACTTGGAGAGCAGAAAGTTTGCATCTGATATGGCCAAGATTGCTAACTAATCTTACAGAATGAGTTGCTGAGGCCTAAAATTAACCTTCTCATGTTTTGTGCGTTTTGCTTTTTTTCCCATTGTTTTGGGTTTTTGTTTATGTTTGGCTCTTTTTAATAATTTAAAGCCTTTCCTCACATACTACAAAAACAAAAAAGTAATGTTTTATTACCTTCTCCAAGTCACTTGCATTTAAATTTGTTAGTTTACCCTTTTGACTGATTTATGTATTTAGTCTGCTCACCTATTGCCTGTGTATCTAAAAGCAAAGTATGAAGGATTATTATGTTCAGCACTTTGTCCCCCAAGTTTAAGAAAAAAATGCAGCGATGTGTAGTTGCCAAATTGCACTTTGAAGTAGGATGGATTAACGAAAGCCTGTAGGGTGGTAGTTGCCAGATTGGCCTAAAGCTAGAGGGACACCTGTCCCATTCTCAAGTTTGTATCCTGCATCACATAAAAAGTGTTATTGGGGAATGTTACATTTCTGCTCTAGAAACCCTGTTTATTTGTTTTTTAAAAAAGAAAAAAGTAGTGAGTGCCAGTGAGTGATACTGGCAGATCAAATATGCATGGTTGCAAGTAACAGCTTCTTGAAGCTGGTTCTCCCTGCAACATTACTTGTTTTCGTGGCATCTCATGACAGAACCAGCAACTTGGAGATAATGTTTTGGATAAAACTAACTCAAAACTCTGTCCTGTACAGGTTCCATTTTATATGTTAATTCATCTACATAAACATCTTAAAAAAAAAAAAAAGTTCTTGTTCTTTACCCCACAAGTGTATCTGGGATGTCATGTCATACTGTGGAAATACTTTCTTGTTTGTATTTACATCTGTATTAGCATCATTTATCATAATTACGACTGCCTTGCAGCTGCCATATCAAAATGCTCTATACTGCATCACTTTTGGGACAGAGTACTCATACATTTCAGTTTAACATGCTGTCATTTTATTAAGTGCTAATCTCCGGTTATTACAAGGTCAGTTTGTGTTCCCAAATAAATGAGGCTGATTTGTGTTTTCCAGCAAACAACTACACATTGCATTTTGCCTGAATTTCACGTTTATGTAACACATAACACTCAAGGGTCTTATTTTCTGCCACTTTCATTTATTTTAAAGCCTTTAATATCTTCCACAAATCAAATGACCATTCTGGTTCTTTGTGCAATTGTATTACTGTTCTTGTTGCTTAATAGAGCAAGAAGCTGTACAGCAGCTTATCTGTAAATAAATCCTGCTCTCTGGCTTTCCTTGAAAGTTTCATCCCATCGTCTTGAACGTGGGCAAGTTGTTTACCTAAGAAATGTCTGCAGAGTTTGGAGTTGTTGCAAATTGCTACAATGAGTATCTGTTCTGAAGAGTTGATGTGTTTTCATAATTATTTTTAAAACTTTGTTAGTAGAAAAAAGGAACATGATGAAATTACTGATTTTATAAACAGATGGTGAGTTCTCAGGTAGGGAGAGGGAGGCAGAAGAGAAAAAAGTGGATGCTCAGCCTTTTAATTTCAGACATTAGAATGGAAGCCAAAGCACAGATGCATTATTTCACCCAAGGAGAGATGGTCTTTCTCCTCCCACATCTTGGGTCCTTTTGGCTTAAACCATTGAGTTTGAGTCAGCAAGTTTGTTGAGGATTGATAGATTTTTTTGAACAAATATCATGAGCAGAAACTGTCTGGCTTTCGTGCTTCTACATTCCTGCACTTTAAAACTACCAAGTTTTAACCTTTCAGCTTGTTTTCCATCCTTCAACTGCTGCCCTCGCAGCCATATTCCAGCCATTGCACAGTTCTGCTGCTTGCTACTTTCACAAAGGAGAAGGGACATTACCCCGTGCTGCAGTTGGAAGTAAGAGTTGTATTTAGGCCCCTATTACTTTATTCACTAACAAGGGAAGATAACACCCATCTGTATTCATTTTCTGTTACTCAGAGAATTAGAATATAATACCGGTCATAAAAATAATAAAAAATACATTAATCCATTTTTTTTTGTAGAAGAACATAGGAGTGGGAATGGCACTGATTTTTAGGCTTCTCTATCTTGGCGTGTTTCACTTTTTTTTTTTTTTTTTTTTTTTTTTTTTTTTTTACAGGGAGCTTTCTGATTTTAGATGATGGGTTCTTTTTACATATTAAGTTAATAGTAGGTAGGAGAATAATGGTTGCCCTTACCCCTTCGTCTAGCTGTGAGAAAGCGTGTGATATTGTCAGGGCATTGTGATATTGTCAGGGCATGTCTTGCCAGCAATACCCACATGGGTCTGACTGAAGATTTTATTTCCCCTGGAAAGCAGCAGCTCACCTGTATGTATCATCCTGGTGACTAGTAATGACTAAGTGGAAGTATATACGAGTGTCAGAAACCATATTTACCATATTCATGCCTTTACTTACTCTGTGTTACCATTTATTACTTCTTTTTCATTATTCAGAATTCTTTTCGTATTCTTCCCCCCTCCCTCCCCCCCCGAACAAAATACTGTGGTTAACTGAGCCTTCTTGCGAAGCAGGAAATCCTGCAAAGTCTTTGAACTGAACCTTACTCACCACTGTCACACACTTTTACTTGTCTCACACTCATGTCAGGGAGGGGAAAGGGACAGCAGAAACAGACTGTAGGTCACAGTAAAGTCTAAGTTTGACAGGACCTGAGGAGATCATCTGGTTCAACCTCCTGTGAAAAGCAGAGTGTTATCCAGGGTGCTGTCAAGCCAAGTCTTGAATAGTTGGAGATTTCACTGCTCTTTTGGGCAACCTGTAACATGCTTATTTTTTCTCAATTGTGAATAATTTTGTCTTACATCTAGATGGAATTTTCCCTGAAGCAACTTGTGCTGGTTGCATTGCCTCTTGTCCTATTTAGGCAGTGAAAGACTGTGATTAGATCCTCACTGAGTCACCTCTAAGCTGAACTAGTGCAATTCTTTCAGCCAGTCTTTATATTCAGAGTTCTGCAGTCCTCTCATTATCTGGTGGTCCTCTGCTCTTCAAGGTTTTTAATGTCTTCCTTGGAGGGGGGGGGGGGGCGGGGGTGATGCAGAATTAGAGAAAACACTCCGAAGTGTGGCCTTGCTGAGTGGAGTGGCATGATCACACCCCTTGATCTGTTGTTGTCTTTTTCCTTGTTGATGCAGTTCATGTCAAGGCTGAATTAGTCCTTTTTTGCTGCTTGGTTTTAGTGTTCCATTACTGTTTGTTCCTGCTGTGAGGTCAGAAAGAAGCGTCTTCTTTCTCAGCTCCTAAACCAGATTTTGGGCTTTTTACTCAAATTTTTGAAATTTATCTCAGGAGAAATAACTGATCTTGACAGAATCTCAGAGTGACTCATCTCCAAAGTATGCATTTTTTCATTCCTGTCCCATACCCATCCTTGGCACTGTTCGTTAACAATACTCTTTCCTTTTCCGTCTTCATTCTTTTCAGGAATTTTTTGTCTATTCTTCTTCTCTGTTCCTTTGCTTGCCCTTGTTTTTTGACTCATGCCCTCTGATGGAGTCCTTTACTGTTCTTTTATTCACTGATGCTCCAGAGATGTTTGAGTTGAAGCATCCTTTGTTGTGCCTTCACTATGTGTTCGTGTTGCGTCTTTCTTGCCTCACTGATTGCATGCTTTCCAAAAGTGCTGTTTGGAATTCCTCTCCTGGGTAATCCCAACACATCATCCAGCTTTTCCAATCTGCTGAAAATTCTCCAAGCTTTTTGTTACATTTGTCTGTGCTTAGTCCTGGGCATTCCAGTCATCCTTGATGAACACAACATTTTCAACACAACTCTGCAGCACTCGACTCTGTTGTATTAATCTCTGCCAACTGTGGTTTAGCTGTCCTAGGGAGATACTAATCAACCCCTCTTGCAGGTTTCAGTAGCAGTTGTGTAGGAAATACGCACCTTATTGCTGGGTAGTTTATCCATCAGATTCAGGTATAATAACCATTTTACAATATTTAACAGAATTGCCCTTGTACTTGCTTAATATTATCTATAAATATCCCCAAAGTGACTAAGTGCTCCTTCAGGTATTCCTATCTGTCTCCCACGTCTGTTGTACTCCATGGCAGTCATCACTGTTGTGGTAAAACTGGTGCTCATCATACTGGTTAGTCTCTGTGGTTTTTTTTTGCCACTGTCCATCTACTGTTTGTCTGTTGTTTTCTGTCTTTTAATTTGATTTCTAGGTGGTCTTTATTTAAGAAAACAGACAGGAACTTGCTTTGTGTTTGTACAGCACCTAACAGAATTATGTTTGGTTTGGGATTTAAACTTCGAGAAAGTACTACAGTAAAATATGTTTGCTCAAAACAAATGTTTTAACCAAAGCGATGACGAAGAACTGCCTCTTTCTCTTATGTTTTGGTCTCTCTTGCTTTGTTACTGATGAGACTTTCTGGTACTCTGAAAGGGCAAATAGTTTCTTTTACATGTTTTTGGGCTCTTAAGAGCCTGCATTTATACTACGCAATGAAAAACAATTTAATGTAATGAGCTGCTTGCATAAAATCACAAAGAATAACATCTAGACCGAATTGAAACTAGCTGAACTAATTACTTAGTAGATGTGTGTGAAACAAATCTGTGGGTAAACCTAGCTTTTTTTTCAGATGAAGAAATACTTCAGGTTGACAGTTGTTGAGATGAACTTGCTATCACTTAAGCCTTTCATAAATGATGTTGTCTTGTAAAGTAAACTTAATTAGCTTAATCTAGATATAGCTGATTCTTTAATTCATCATTATGACAACAGGGATGTAGAATTGATGGGGCAAACAGAACAATATAGTGTGCTAAATCTTACTTAGAGAAGCAAGCTATTTGCTACATTGCATGCAACTACCAGACTGGTGTACTTCTGCCATCCTTTGTTGTGTTAATCCTGATTGGTTGCTCTCAGCACATGACTGTATGACCAATCTTCTCTTTTTTACTCTTTTTTCAGTTAAAATCCTGCTTTCTCATATCTGCCTTTGGTTTCCATTTTTTAAAACTTCAGCTAATGGCAAATATACACTGTTTGTTGTTTGTCTGTCTGTTTTTAAAAAATGGCTTTATGGATATATATATAGAAAACATAGTGAATGATTTCAGAAATGCGGATACAGGGAGCAGTGCTGAAACAGTCAGCTGCATGCTGTATCCATTACAATTTAAATGTGCAATTAGCCATCCTGGCAAATCTGCATTGTCTTTGGCCCAAACTCTGCAGCCTTAGGCATGGCTGTGAATTAAGAGCTTTTCAGCAGCAAATTGCTGCATAGCTTGCTGTCAAGTCTCTCAGTGCTGAACTTACTGGTTCAGATAGTGAAGCCCATATGCTTTGTACAGGAATGGATGGCATGAACAGTTCAGAGTTGCATACTACTACAAATTTTAGTTTTTCCCTGTTTAGGGATTAAATTCTATTGCAAGTGTAGAATAGCACCATTTCTTGATAGAAAGTAGATTATGTATTCCCTTCTATTGCACTGGCAGGCTGTGTTTGGAAAATGAGCATGCATTCACTGTGTTGCATATGTTTATGTATTGTTCAAAAAATTATCCCACTCTTTCAGGAAAATAGAACTTTCCAGAATGGATTTAGTAGCTCTAGTTTTGTGCCTGATTGGAAGCTTAAGCACAATGCAGTGTATTTTCTGGAACATTAAAATTTTTGCTGTGGGTTATTTCTTATAATAAGGAAAAGCAATGTGTATTCCTTCCTTGCCACTCGGTGCTTACTATCCAAGGTAAATTAGATTCCCAGAGAAATGGAATGAATATCATTCTGTTAAATGTGAAGGACTGCATTTCTGGAACTAAGAAATGGGAGACAGCAAAAGTGTTACAAATCACATCTATTTTATTAAAATCTGCATCTCTCCACACGTTTCGCTGGACTGTGAGAAATGCAAGCCTGGAAATGGAGATTGCAGTCTCTCAGTAGGGTTAATAGCTTAGGCTGTGGTTCTGACTCTGAAATCAGCCCTGTCAATGCTAGTGCCAGTTCTGGCTCAGAGATCTTCATTACTCAGTATAGATCTGGCCATCGATACCTTTTACTGATCATAAATGTCAGTACAGTCCTTATCCTGGTTCAAATTGCTCAGTGCCATTATTTTCACTGGAATCATTTCACTGGCTGGCAGGGTGGGCTGTCTCTAGCATGAAGCAGAAAAGTGATGAGGTACATTATAAATGTTTTCACTATTCAACTAAAAGGTAATTGTATTTCAAAATAAATAGAAATTACCTGTATTCTAGATTGTCATCTCAGTTTTGCTAGAATAAGAAAGGAGTAGCAGGGCT